>NC_134484.1:69690780-69990780 GCF_040206685.1 Ascaphus truei
CCAAAACAGAGACAGACCCTGAGCCAGTACAGAATAAGTGCCCACAGCCTAGAATAGAAACAGGCAGTCACAGATAGAACTGGAAGCCCCGGGAGATGAGACTGTGCCAAAGATGTGAGCTAGGTGAGGTAGAAGATGAAACTCACTTCCTGTTGCGTTGCACACAATACTCTGAAGTGAGGAGTGCCCACCTAGAGAAACTCACTGCTGTTATCCAGACTTTAATAATACAGAAGAGAACCAAAAAATAGCGATCCTCCTGGGAGAAGATGAGACCACAGAAGAACTGGCTGCACACTATATCAACACCTGCCACAAGCTGAGAGACGTACACTAACCCCCACACCCCTGTGTGAAACTGTTACCCATATACCCTGCAATCATTATACCCTATCCCTAGTATTCGTGTAATTATTGTCCCCCAACCCCTATTATTCACGCTTTGGCAATACTGAAATGTTCTTTCGTCATGCCAATAAAGCTGATTTGAGAGAGAGAGAGAGAGAGAGAGAGAGAGAGAGAGAGAGAGAGAGAGAGAGAGAGAGAGAGAGAGAGAGAGAGAGAGAGAGCGCGAGAGAGAGAGAGAGAGAGAGAGAGAGAGAGAGAGAGAGAGAGAGAGAGAGAGAGAGAGAGAGAGAGAGCTGAAGCTGTGCAGGGCATAGACATGCAGAGAAAGAAAATGCTGTGTACAGACTGTGATGCTGTGATGCTGCTTTCCTGCAATAAAACTACAAAAGACATTGCTGTGTGGATCCCTGTCTCTGCTGTGTGAGGAGTGTCAGTGGGGACCTCTCCTCTGCAGACCCCAGAGGATCCCTACTGGCTGGAGGCGCTTAACAACCAGAGACATCAGGAGCAAAGTAACCTGTCCCATAACCTACTGTCCCTGTCCTGGTTCTCCCCACAACATCGCGGAGCTCTCAGCCCTCCTGTTAACAGCAGGTATACAGCACCAAGACACCTGAGCGTAACTTGGAAAGGAGTGTGCGCCACCCAATCTCATGTCGGGTGGGGGATAAGAGGATCACACACACACACACACACACACACACACACACACACACACACACACACACACACACACACACACACACACACACACACACACACACACACACACACACACACACACACACACACACACACACACTTTTCCCCCCTCTACATCCTCAAAACACACACCAAGCAGCCTCCCCGCTAAACCCACTGCAGCCCCCATGTAAACTCACACACTGCAGACACACACAACACTCTGCACACCTCCTCCACCCACAAAACACACACTGCAGACACACTAACCAACAAAACAGACTCTGCCACCTCTACATCCACAAAAAACACACAAGCATCCCCCTCCCTACACCCTCTGCAGACCTCCTGTAAACCCACACACTGCAGACACACACACACAAAACAATCTGCACCCCCTCCTCCACCCACAAAAACACACACTGAAGACACACTGCAGCCCCCCCTTTACACCCACAAAACACACACAAACCTTTCCCCTCAGTCGGAGCTCTCTGCAGACAGGGTGGGGGAGGAGTCAGTCCCATGCTGCTGCCTCCTGTCCAATCACCTCTCCTGTCTTAGAGAAAATCTCACTCTTTGTGAATGAGAACTGAAAGCTGATTAGCTGAAAAACTTGGCAAGGTGCCAAAAATTCCGGGCCATTACTGATTGGATAATGCCCGGAATGTTAACCAATCAGAGGGCAGGGATTTCAATAATGCCCAGAATTTAACAGCTTTAGCCTATAATGATGGTTACCGCACACTATTAAAAAAACAAAAAGTTTAGCACTAGTGATTGGGGAGTTCTTCACCAACACTCGAATTTGCATATATCCGCGGCTTAGTTTTAAAAAGTAACATTCACCCACAGTACCTTTCGAGTGTATGCAATACCACTGGCCAAACCGCACATTCGATTTGCTTGCAAATATTGGAACATTCAATTCGTCCAGAAGTTTCAAACTCTGAAATATGTTTTTTTCTGGAAAAGAGAAGGGCATATAAAAAGAGAGAGGGGGAGAGAGAGAGAGAGACTGGAGAAGAGGGAGAGAGGGGAGGTGGGGAGAGAAAGAGGGGAGGACTGAGATGGGGGAGATAGAGGGTGACCGAGAGGTAGGTAGCTAGGTAGGTAGGTAGAGGTGTGTGTGTGCGTGTGTGTGTAATAGAATGGAAGACAGAGGGGGAGGAGAGAGGGTGGGACAGAGAGAGGGGAGAGAAAGAAAGGGGAAACCGAGAGGGTAGAGAGGGGAAGGGAGAGAAAGAGTGGAGTGCAGAGGGAAAGAGAGGTTGGTGAAGAGAGGAAGGGTGAGAGAAAAACAGGAGAGAAAGAGAGGCAGTGGAGAGAAAAAGGGGAAATCGAGATGGGGAGAAAACGGGAAGAGAGAGAGATGGGGAGAAAAGGGGAAAAGAGAGAGAGCGAAAGAGAGAGAGAGAGATGCACAAAAACGACATGCTAACAGGATATTCAAAGCATATTTAAATATAAGTCCTATTATCATGTATCACATGTATCTCAAGATGTGCTCCTTTTTGTGCACAGGTGTCTCTCTGTGTTTATGTGGGAGAGAGGGAGATACTGTATGTAAGAGGTCCATCAGAGAAACATATGCAAGGGTCTATGCGCCTTATTCAGAAAGCCTCGATAAGGCCCTTATCGAGCACTTATCGACCAAAATGGCTTCTGGTATTCAGATAAGCCTCGATAAGTGCTCGATAACGGCCTGTATCGACGCAAAATTTTATCTCCGTCCGAAATTCGCTGACTGAGCAGCGATCAGGCCCTTATCGACCATTTTCGGAGGTTTGATAAACTCCCGCTATTCAGAGACCCGCGAGTCGGGTGTCGCGGCCCATCGCAGCCCATCGCAGGCTTAAAAAATGATTTTCTCCCCAAATCCACTTCCCACAAAATTGTTGGACAATTGGTGGGGAGATGGCCTCGATGAGATGCGATGGGTCGGGACTTAGAAGAAATCAGGCCCCTTTCCTGCCTCGGATTGATGCCGGGGTTCTCCGGAGCTGAGAGCCATTAATAGTAGCTCCGGACCCCCCCGGCATGCATCCGATGCAGGAAAGATGCATGTACAGCAACTTCATTACCTTAGCGGCTAACCGCTAAGGCAATGAAGGGGTTAAACACCCGTGCCAGGCTTACTGTAAAAACATACAGTACAATACAATACAGTGGCTATCGGGGGTGGGTGAAGGGGGAATTTGGCCCTTAGTGGCTGTTTAGGCATTGCGGGGGGGTTGCGGGGGGAGTTAACCACTTCATTACCTTAGCGGTTAATACCGCTAAGGTAATAAAGGGGTTAACCCAACCGCTACCCCCCCGCAAGGTCTAAACACCCATCCTTAGGGCTAATACCCCCTTCACTCACCCGTGAGGCCTAAGCACCCACCCCAGACTGACTATACCCACCCTATACCCATTGAGTAGTATAGTGGTACATCATACCCATATAATAATAATATGGGCATGATAAGCCTCTATAGCACTCAATGGGCACCCTAATAAAAATTCAGTAATACACAAGACACACAGTGTCAGATCGTGGGAACCAATTCCACACGCTGATTGGCTGAAATACCTTGTGACACAGCGGCCATCTTGGATTTACTGACATCATGTTAAAGGTAAATGAAGCACAGCCATTCTGATTGGCTGGCATCATTCCCTTTAAGTGACGTCACAGCAAAAAAAAAAAATTAAGTCTGCACATGGTTTTAACAGCCAATCAGGTGGCTGTTAACCATTGTGAGGGTAAATGTGATGTCACAAGCCATATTTAAGGCCGTGACGCCTCATTTGAGCCCAAGAAGCCGACGAGACAGCATCGGCTGGGATTTAACATGGGGTTTTATGGATTGACAGATGAAGAAAGAAGATAAAGAACAACAAGAAATGGTTACAGATGAAGATAGAAGACGGTGAGTAAAGAAAGAAAAAAGAAGTTTGGGGTACCTGAGCCGGATCCTGATGAATGATGGCATCGGATGCTGTTGGAGGCCTTCAAGGTACGTGAGCTTCCTGTTACCCCGGGAGTCGGAGGGCCACCGCTTCTAATGGTAAGTAAGATATTCTATGTTTGTAAATGTCTCTTTTTACAGGTCTATTTTTTGGGTGTGTTTTTTGATTTTTTGGGGGAGGCACATTGACTGATAATATATTAATCTGTACCTCTTTCGGGTACAGATTAATACATTATTATGCTAATATTTGGGGGCATTTCTCGCTTGTTATTGATGTGGATGTGATTGTTTGTTTATGGTTAATGTATTAAAAGGTTTGCGATTGGTGTTCGCTTGTACTTAAAGTTATATTATGTTAGCTAATGTGTTTTATGGATACTTCAGAGATAGTTTTAATGTATTTATTTGTCTTTTAATGGTTACATTAATTAATGTTGGATTAATTCATTGTTTACATTGGTTAGTGTTACTATTCATTTTGAGTTTCTTTAGGGATTAATTGGTTTGATTGGGTAATGGTTTAATTAATTCATTGTTGATGTTGTAATTGCTTCTATTGATTGGATTAGCTGGCTACTGATTTTATAGTTAGGTTTTATTACTGTGTGTCTTGTGTATTACTGTATTTTTATTAGGGTGCCCATTGAGTGCTATAGAGGCTTATCATGCCCATATTATTATTATATGGGTAAGATGTACCACTATACTACTCAATGGGTATAGGGTGGGTATAGTCATTCTGGGGTGGGTGCTTAGGCCTCACGGGTCAGGGTGGGTAGGTGATTAAGGGGTTAGGGACCATTAGAATGTATTTTTTTTCAATATATGCTTTCTGGCAACGGAGGACAGAGGGACCTGCTGTTGTGGTAAGTATAACTGTATTTATTTATTTTATTTATGTATGCGACTGCAGTGTTTAATAATGGGCAAATAATATATTATCCATATCTGGATAATAGTTAATTTGCCCATTACTGTACTGTATGGATTTGGGCAGGGGGGGGGGGGGGGGTGGGGGGCATGTATTGATGTGTTTTTACATATTAATTTAAATATCCATTTCTTTAATAGTGTAGAGGTGCAGAGGGTCTCCGGAGCTGAACCACGTTGGTTTTGTGTCCAGGGACCCCCTGCTTCCCGAGATACAGGCCCCTTTATGGGGTGCCGTATCCCTCTGCATTGAAATGTCCCGCGTCACGTGACCGGGACATTTCCTTGCATAGGAGATACCGGCACCCCATAAAGAGGCCTGTATCTCGGGAAGCAGGGGGTCCCTGGACACAAAACCAACGTGGTTCAGCTCCGGAGACCCCCTGCACCTCTACACTATTAAAGAAATGGATATTTAAATTAATATATTTCGGGCGACATTTCCGCTGGGAGAGGCGGCTCTCTCAGAGCAGCTCTCTCTGCAGCAGAAATGAATCGCTGGTTTTTGCCTTTGCAGAGGCTCGAGGCTCTTGCTGGCAGCAACTCGCCAGGTTAGGGCATTCTGCTATCACAGGTATTCGAGCCTTTCTGAATACCGTGATAGCAACGCCCAAAAACATTAATTTTAAATTCCCTGGCGAATTTTTTTATGAATGTTCTCTGAATAAGGCCCTATATGTCAAGGCAATATTTAAGAAAAACAAGGTAATTTCCCCCCTGCACTTATGTATCAAAGCATCTTTGTACGATTTTGGCCTGTCTGTCCTAGCTTGCAATTAGGGGAGTTTCAGTAGTTGGGGTGGAGGTACATGGTGCACAGATTATAATGAGATGTATCGCAGTCGGCGTATCTCTGCACCATTTTCTTTGCCTTTAATTTACCCCCCAAAATCCTCCATATCTTAAGCGGCATATGTTTTAAAGCTTGCATCAGGTGTGAGCTCTGTTACAAAAAACGGAGCAATGCATCTATACACACTTTTCTCTATGTTGCTACATATATCCCTTTGGAAATTTGTGTTAAGGCAAAAGTGGCGCAATTCTGGAGCAAAAAGGTTGATCCAAGCATATCAAACAAATACATCCCATTGAAAGCAAGAGGTTTTTTTTGTATGTCTGGTGCATTTTCCTGCAGCAGATTTCTACCATTTTGCCTTGATACAGTGGGACATACGTATCAAGGCAAAAGTAGAGCAATTATGGGGCAAAAGCAACTGGGATTTCTTTCATAAATATGGTGCATATATGTTGTCCAGAATTACACTACTTTGGTCTTTACATATATTCCCCAGAGACCCCTTTAAACAATCTGCATCAGATGTATCATAAAAAATGTCTATTGATTCCAAAAGCATTTTGTTCTTTGACATATGGTGCAGTTTTTTCACCACAAATTACACAGTCTTGTTTATTTTGTTACTGTTATTATTTTCAACATACATAATACAGTTAGAAAGCACATCATAGTCAAAATGTTACAACCATACTAATAATGGGGAGAAGGATAGGAGCAGAATAGGGGGGGTGGGGATGGAGGGAACATTTTTACATACTGTATTCATGACAGCATTTTTTACTCGATAAGTGTGCCTTGGAGGTCCCCTAGGTGGAATAAGGTACTGTAAGCCGGCACTCACCTGGAAGCACTGAATAAGTCTTTTCATTTTAAATCATCAATGTTTCTGAACCTTTCTGCTGACCTGTACCCATTTAATAAATAACCATCTTAAATGTTTCCATGTCTACTTTATTCTTTCTCCACATCATCATGTTTTCATGAGTGTTCCTAGTTATTACAAGTTGGAGTCATAAGTGATATTTATTTACAGTCTCCTGAATGCAAAACGGAGGGAAAGCAGGTGCAAAACACTGCATCAGATTGAATGAAAACGAGTCACATTGAAATCAAAGGGATTTTTTCCTATAATAAATCGGTTGTATTTTTTTTCACCAGTTTTGTAGCTGACAGACTTTGTAAAATAATTCATATATATGTAAATTTTCCCTTAAAATTGACCGATTTCCAAACTGAATCTTTTTGCATTAATGTATTTTTTAGGATATTTTCCCTTTTTCCCCGCATATCCTTTTTGTACGTGCATGAACTTTACATAGTAGATGAGGTTGAAAAAAGACGTACGTCCATCAAGTTCAACCTATGCTAAATTTAGACAACACATATTTTATCCTATATCTATACTTACTTATTGATCCAGAGGAAGGCAAACAAAAAACCCCATTAAGGGGAAAAATAAATTCCTTCCTGACTCCAAGAATTGGCAATCGAATTAATCCCTGGAGTCCAGGGGTCCCCGCTGGTCTGCGTTACCAATCGTGTGCCCCCCCAAAAATAAACTATACTTTTAAATAAATACAACCCCCTCCCTCCCGCCCCATAACACATACAGTGCAGTTATGGGCAAAATTACAATTATCCAGATATGGATAATAGTGCATTTGCCAATTTAAAATACAACATTAAGCAGCATAAATAAGTAAATACATATTGCACTCTCCCCTGCCAGGCTGCCACGATGAAGGCCGTCCTCATCACCGTCCATGTCCTCCTTGCTACAAACAATACAGAACAATAAAAAAATGCATTCTAATGTCCCCTAACCCCATACTTCAACCTAAGCTAAATTAAGACAACCGATACTTTATCCTATATCTATACTTACTTTTTGATCCAGAGGAAGGCAAACAATAAAAAACCAGTGTCATATAATCCATTGAAATCTCATAAGGGGAAAAATAAATTCCTTCCTGACTCAAAGAATTGGCAATCGGCTTAATCCCTGGATTAAAATTCTTCCCATGTTTACTTATTTGGTATATCCCTGTATACCTTTCCTTTCTAAAAAGATGTCCAACCTTTTTTTGAACAAATCTATTGTATCTGCTATCACAGTCTCCATGGGTAATGAATTCCATATTTTAACTGCCCTTACTGTAAAGAACCCTTTCCTTTGTTGCTGGATGAATAGTTATTTTGAAAGTTCCCTATATTGTCCCCGAATATATTTGTATATAGTTATCATATCCCCTCTTAGACGCCTCTTTTCTAATGTAAATAAATCTAATTTAGCTAGCCTCTCCTCATAAATTAGATTGTCCATCCCCTTTATTAATTTGATGGCTCTTCTCTGCACTCTCTCTAGTTCCATAATGTCTTTTCTAAGGATTGGTGCCCAAAATTGTACTCCATATTCAAGGTGTGGTCTTACTAATGCTTTGTAAAGGGGCATAATTATGTTTACTTCCCTTTCATACGTTGCCTGTTTAATGCAAGTTAAGATCTTGTTTGCCTTTGCAGCTACTGCATGACTTTGGGCACTATTGCTAAACCTGCTGTCTACAAGCACTCCTAAATCCTTCTCCATCAAGGATTCCCCAATTAATCCCCATTTAATTTGTAAGTCGCCTGTTTATTTCTGTATCCCAAATGCATAACCTTACATTTATCTGTATTAAACCTCATCTTCCATTTACCTGCCCACGTTTCCAATCTCTCCAAGTCCTTCTGAAGAGAAATTACATCCTGCTCTGATTCTATTACCTTACACAATTTAGTATCATCAGCAAAGATGGAGACTTTGCTCTCGATGCCAACTTCAAGGTTGTTTACAGAGAGCAAAAGAAATACTCATGTTTGAGTTACAGAGGTTTTACCATCATAAGGGTCCATGCAGCACATTCTACCAGCTGTGAGTTTGTCTTGGTCAAACCACATGGTTTGACATGGTCATAAGAAGCGGATTAAAAATATCCAGAAATCCATATTACAAATCATATCATTTAAACCGCTTCTATAAAAAGGGAAAAGCCGTACAGTTAAAGAGAGGACGAGACCTGCGTTACTAGAGTCACAAGTTCTATATACAGTATATCACCTCAAACCTCCCTCCAAATAATATAGGGAGAGACACCTCTGCTCGAAAAGGAGCACACCTGATATACCTTGGAGATATGCTAATGAGATTTGCAAAGTATATGGACACCCCACACCCCCTTAAATATTTCCAAAAGACCTATACTGAAAAGTCTAAGGCCTCTTGTGATGAATGGGGTACTGATGTCATAACCAACAGGATCATAACCAACGGCTTCTGCTCTTCAGGGCATCAGCTGTAGCATCAAACTAAACCAGTTGCTGTCACAGCATACATTTGAGCTTTAGTGATCACACCTGTAGGTAATCCATCTATTAGCATATCTCCTAGATATCGCAGGCGTGCTTCTTTTTGTGCACAAGGCACATTTAAGGGAAATCAGGAAGTGGAAGTGGTCTGCTTTTAAAGGAAGTCAGGGGGCGGAACTACAGGTGTGAGCAGTAGAGCTCAAAAGTATGCAGTGACAATAGAGCTCTCCATTATCTGTTCTTTGAAGTGGTTTAGCCATTTGGACTCAACGGAGCTACAGTACTAGAATTCCAGTGAGTTTGAGACTTTTTGATCATTCTGCTTGGATTTGCAGAGCTGGTATGAAACCACTTCTAAAAAAAACTTTTTCCACAGGGTTTCAAATGCGAGAAGGGCTTGCAGAATACCAAAACATGCAAAGCCGAGTGGAAAGGCTCTTTCCGCACGTATATATACACAACGCACAGCTAATAGAGTATCCCCCTATGTATCAAGCCCCAAAAGTTTTTTCTTGTGGCAAGTCACGCTGAAATGGATTTTGTGTACAATTTAAGCACAGCAGGATGTTTGTGTCACATCTTACAACAGTAGAAATGCAAAATATACAGGACCCCTATAAGCTCATATTGAACCCCCAAAATAACCACAACATACTGGTTAAAGCTTACTCCATTCCACCTTCCACACTCATGGGAACTTGCGTGCAGTTTGATTGCGACAAATCTAATACAGAGTGCTTTTCCTGGTATTATACAAGTTAATAAGAGCTTCAATCAGACTTAGAACTAATTTTGACAGATTTATTATAAATCATTCTTCCTGGTGATGTACAGCTTATTAAGAATTTATTTTAGTGTTAGGACCCTTGAGATGTGGTCTGCCTTGGAGGGGCTCAAGGGCTTACAACACTTTGGCCAAAGAGTTAAACTAAAAGACCATTTTATTCAAAAGATATCTATATATATATATATATATATATATATATAAATATATATATATATATATATATATATATATATATATATATTTAGGCACTGTACTGTTTATTTGTGTCTTTGGATGCAGCACTGGGCTCTGTCTGTGTTTCATGTTCTGTCTCAGATTTTAAACAGTAGAAATGCCCCTAATAAATATGTTGCAATATAGACAATAAATTCAATTTTTTTTTATACATCTGCAAATATTTCAACTAAGACCCACTGGTTCATACATAGACCCAATTTATCAGGATTTTTTTGTGTCATGTCTTTTTTTAAACCTTCTCTATGATATAAATCTCTGCTAAGTCTAAGCTGTCATAAGAATATTGCACCTAATGTAAGAATAATATGACGTGTTAAGGTTCTGTGGGATAAGATGAAAAAAAGGAATAGTTTTTGGTGCAAATACTGTGCAGTTCTTTTTATGTAAAATTTATCAATAGTCAGATTTCTCTCTGCAAATAATACCCATACACCAAAGAAAATCTCCGTTAAAGATTTCAAATATTGCCCATTATGCTGGTCAACCAAGCATCATTTCACAGAGAAATGCACCAGTCAGTTTGTGACCTTATACATTTTCCTTGCTTTGTGTTGTCATGTTGGTCTTTAGGAAATAATCTCCCAACCCTCCATCATTTCCCTAAAAAGATGCATTTCTTAACAGAAAACCTAACCTATAAGAAATGCCAAGCATTCTGTTACCATGGAAACTTTGAAAGTTTAAAAAGAAAATATAAAAAAAAAAACTTATACTGATTTAACCCATTAAACTTGTCACCGCCGTCTTTGTTTCACCTTCATTTGTAAAGTTTATATTGCCACAGTATCTTCTGGATGGTTATTGCTTGTTTACTGTGCACAAATTGTGCCTTTGTTACACTCATAGAATGTAAAATACCCAGCCACTCGTGACTCACCTGTCTGTTTTTCCTTGTGGAGTATGACTCATCAGTTCTACCCAGCCAGGGCATGTAATCTTTGATCCCTTAAAGGTGAACTAAATGGTCTTTGTTTTAGGAAGGTGGGCATTTGCGGAAAGCGAACAAAACAAAGTGTAATTTTCTAATGACAGGACTTTTAAAGCTGACAGGTTCACATCTTTTCAACTTCTTGGTACTTTGAAGACAAAAAACAAGCACTAACTAACCCATATGCTAAGTAATATTCACCAACAAATATGTAGTACAATTTGATTGTGTTCTTAATATCTAATTATTACATTGTTTTGCCTTTTCCAGTTAGACTTTTATAACTTGTTCAATGCTGGAGGGGCCAGAAAGGCATAGTATGGGGTTAACATATTTAAGGCACTAATTTCCCATAATTTCCCATTATTGTTATAATGGTTAAGTATTGTTGTTGGGTATTCTTATAGGGGTGTAAGAAAGTGATGTATCAAGGTGAAATTTGGGGGAAAATTGGCACAAGTTGTGTCATTTTCAACTTGCATCTCTTTACACCTGTGTCATCGTCTTTGTTCCAACTTTTGTGCTGTGTCTCAGATAGCTATTTGGGGAGGAGTCACCTGACATATAGATTATCATGAGATGTATCTAGATGTCTATCTCTATGAGTCACTTTTTATTTTTAAATCGTGTCAATAAAATGTGTCACATCTGAGGTGGCGGACACCTCTTTGGCTAATATGGGAAACTATCTTGCATTTCAAGCACACACAAGTAAAAATGGAGCAATGAGTCAAAACAAACTTATGTGAGCACTGCCTTTACATTGATACATCTTCACCAGATATCTCAAATAAACAAATCAATGTTGATTTCATTGGCATTTTTTCATTTGATACATTTATTTGTGCCCCACAATTGTACCTCTTTTGCCTTGACACATATGTAGTGTTGGGTTTTGCATTCACTTCAGTTACATGGCCTGTGTGCCCTTGGGATTGAATTATTTTGTATAATATACAGCATAACATTTATTTTACTAGTAGGGCACAGCAGCACAGAACAAGTCATAGTATATAAAAAAAAGTATAACAGGAGAAATGTATTAAGTTTGGTAAAGGTGCAGTCTCTCATACACCTAAAATGAATCAAAGGAAGTAACATGATAAAAAAAAGTAGTCTTATGAAAGACAAACCCCCCCCAAAACAAATGACAATTATGTTTTTTTGGATAATCAAGGAGGTTGATGCCTTAAAAAAAATTAGATGGGGCACATGTACAGCACTAAGTTTGACTCCCAGTTGAGCAGGGATTTTCTTGAATACACTCAAGATTCAGTGGTGCCTTACCTCCACAAATAATGTCAATCTATGGTCTGGAAGCCCATGATGGCTCCTGCCCAATAATGTTAAAGAATTATTTAAGAGACATGACCATTGACAATAAAATTATTTCAAAACATGCCCCTATTTCAATTATTATCAAAAAGTTACATATACTGTAATAAAAAGATAGAAAATAACACCTTGATTGTTAAAGATATAAAAATGAAAGAAGCTAAATAATTAAGTTAAAGACCTTTTCATTGACAATATTACACAGGGTTGTGGCACTGACATGGTCTGGGATTCTTTTAAAGCTTTCATAAGAGGCAAACTTAAATCTACTGTATTAGTAGTTATATCATTTATATATATATATATATATATATATATATATATATATATATATATAAAAAAGAATAATAAAAAAAGTAGTAACATGATCTTCTGTATTGGGATACTCCACCTACTGTATTACCAAGAACTACACATTCTCTCAAGAGAGCTATACAAAAACATAGTGTTCTGGGGGTGATGGGAGAGATACCAAGCCAGAGGCAACAGAGCTCACAGAACACACACCAAGAGAAAAACTTTAAAAACAATATACTTGTTCAAATTCAGTTCTGAGAAAATTGAATCAAAATTATTGATACAATCCTAAGAACCATATTAAATAAAAAAAAATATTTAATTTATTGTATTCCCAAGAGGACTGAGACTTTATATGCACATGATGTAGCACACCAGAATAAATGTTTGTCATTCACAATTCAGTTTAGGGTTATCATTAATCACAGAGATGTCTCTTCTGTTATGTTCTCCTCTGTCTGGTATATGCTCCACAATTCTTACTTGATTACAAAATGTAAAGAAAATGTTAAATAGTATGAAATAATTTAACATTTGTTACTTATGAGAGCAGCTGCAGCACCTGCCAATGGAAGCACCTTACAATATGGAGCCACAGAGCAGTAAGATGGCAGACTTTAAACATAGTGTACTTTGCAGTAGAAACAAATATTGTACAAATGGTAAATCCGGTAGACAGGTTGTTGGGAGGGGCTGGGACTGTCTTGGTACACGTTGACACTAATACAAAGTTATAGAAAGATGGAGGGTCCTTAAAAGTGATTTCAGGGATCTAGGCCACAAGCTTCTGATCTTGTTGGGTCTGATACATACCCCATGTCTACGGTGCCTTATACTTGTCAACCCAATAACACTGTTTGTGCTATTTTTTATTTATTTATTTTTATTTATTTATTTATAAAAATGTTTAACCAAGAAGTAATACATTGAGAGTTACCTCTCGTTTCCAAGTATGTCCTGGCACAGAGTTATAAAAAAATACATGGTTACATTAAAAGAACAGGGTTATACAGTCAAATCAAGGACAGATAGAGTTGGAAAACTGGGTACAGGGGATAAAGGAATTAGTGAGTTTCAGATTGAAATAGAGCAGCTTTAAGATCACCAGACATCAGCGAATGGCTCACACCCTTTGGCTGCCCTTCGGCTGCGCCAAAGGCTGTGCGCCTTTGGGGCAAAGCAGATGCACAGGGGTGGGTGGTTGAGATGCTGTACAGCTGTGAACAAAAGCTCGTTGTGTCCTCATGGCTCGTTAAAATTCCAGTGGGTGGCTTTGACGTTCCATGAAGAACAAGCAAATGTTAACCATTAGCACGCTGGTCCTTTGCAGAGGGGTGCAGTTCTTTAGGTGCCCCATCAGGCTGTGCACAAGTGGAATAATTTCCTGCAGTTTGTAGAGTTTTATTTATTTTAAAATAAAGTATTTCAATTCAGTATGTGTCGGGCACTCTGGCAGATGGCACAGTGAATATTTTTGTCCCTATTCTGTTATACCATAGCCACCTTTGTGCATATCCATCATGTAGCACCGAAATTAGTGCATATACCTTTAGTAGCTCCCTCCCCCTGGCTTCATTTAAAATCAGACCACTTCCACTTCTGGGTTGACTCTTTAATGTACCTTCTGGAGCACACTTGAGACACATGTAAGATATACTATTGGCTACATGTGTGATCAGTGAGCAGCTAAAAAGTAGGATGTGTCAGTCATGCTACCCATCAGCTGCTTTAGCTGACACTACTATAGCTGAGGCCTAGAAAATCAGTGGTTGTGGGGTTCTAACACCATTGGTTCTTACACCATTCCAGTCATTGGGTGCGTACCTTAGGCTTATCAACTCTATATATTTGGTATGTAAATAATTTTAGGGACTATGGGACTCATGCTAATGCTATGAAAACTATATTTAAATATCTCACAGCAAAGTACCTCAGATGTGCTCCTTTTTCAGCACAGGCATGTCTCCCTAATTTATTTTGAAGTAGGGAGAGGAAGTAGGTGATATGATAAATTTTATTGGATCAACAAGTAGTTTATATGTTGCAAGCTTTTGAACCTCTCAGGGTCTTTCATCAGGTATGGCAGAAATAAAGGAACCAAAAACTTATATACAGTCTTTTTAAGAGGTATGTAATCATTTTGTTTCTATAGTCCTACCATACCCGATAAAGGTTAGAAAGTTTGTAAAATATCAACTACTTGTTGGTCCAATAAAAGGTATCCTACCACCTACTCCTCTCCCTCCTTTGTTACTACATGGAAGAAAGGATAAACACAGCTACCCACCATTTTTAGCTTACTAACTTATTTGGAGGGACATTTGACAGAGTCTCTCTCTCTCTCTTTAGTATCCAATCTGCAGATGGATTTTAGTGGGCAGCACGGATTTTGAGATTTTCTGTCCACCCCTACTGTCAGCCTATTATATAAATATTTTTATATAATATACACCCATGCACACATACATATCCAATATGTTTGTTACCCAACATTTCGGCCCCCAGAGTGATCTTCTTCTAACAAAAGACTATAAACAACATTTATTTAAAGGGTGAAATGCGTGCCAAAAACACTATTGAAGATGTAATGCCTGTTGGGTAGGTAGTTGCCAAGCAAAAGGTAAACAAGAGAACACCCGAGTAAACAGAACCAAAACAGAGTGAAAATTCCTTGTAGCCCATTCTAAAGTTACACTGTTATATCAAAATCACTTAATCCAGCATGAGCACAATGTTGCAAAGTTGGGGGGCATGCCCACCAGGGGGCGCAAGATTTTCTAGGGGGGGGTGTGCAGTGGTTACAAAGGTCCCGCGCTCTTCCACAAGGCATTTAAATTAAATACTGGGGGAGGAGTGAGGCCTCTGTAACTCCCTTAACTTGCTCTCTGCTGGTTCTTCAGCGACGCGTCGCCATGGCAACGAGACGTCAAATGACGTACATAAATATACACTTTTCCTACATATGTGTGCCCATTGCTGGTTATGGTGGATTTTTCGAGAGATTGTAATTTTTCCAACTGTTTTAATAACTTTGCCCATGCGCAGAGATGGCCTTATGATATTAATTAGGGAGTTATGAATATATATATATATTCCAAAAAACATCCGACACTCCACTTGAAAGTAAACAAAGTTTGATGCTTATCCCATAACACAATATTAGATCATACGATACCGGTTGAAGCACGACATCAAGGGACAGCACTCAGGTAAGTTGATCACAAGTTCTTTATATTGAAAAAGACACAAAAAACGACATTTCGGTCACTGGGGGACCGAAACGTTGTGTTTCTGTCTTTTTCATTACAAATAACTTGTGATCAACTTACCTGAGTGCTGTCCCTTGATGTCGTGCTTCAACCGGTTTCGTATGGTCTATATAGCCAAATATCCCCCCAGGACATTTTGACCTTTGTCCTGGCCTTGCTGTAACACAAAGTCTTTAAAGATTACTCACACAGAGATCAAGTTCAGCATAGATGCAAGTGTGTTTATTTCTCTAACAGCACGTTGGTAAAACAAATGTAATAAAACAAACGTATTTGCTCTTCTTGAGCACTAGCTATACATAGATCACCCAAGTTGGGTGGCTTGCCCACTTACCAACATAAAGATAACATAAACATAAAGGTTAGTAAATGATACTGTAGGTAATTTTACCTTGCAGCCTCCCAGCTCTCTCCTGGCAGGGGAAGTGGGAGAGAGTGAGCTAATTGAGCGTTGCAGTTTAAAACATTGTTTATTAATTAGCCCAGTTGAACTGCAATTAGCTCCCTTGTAGAATTTCCACAGATAAGTGAAAATCCTAGTCCGGACACTTTAAGCAGCTGCCGAAGACTGCCATAGTATCCTGCTCTCCAAATACTCTGCCCCAGGGACCCTTAACATAACTTGTAAGTCTCAGAACACTTGCATAGCCGAAATCTCTTCCCCGGGCTTTTAACTTCCCCAGTGAGGAAAAATATTGTTTTCCAGGGTAGGTTTTATATGCTTTGCTGCAATCACACCACCTCACATTCCTAGTTTTGTGAGCGACCATGGACATTAAATAATGCACCCGGGAAAGCCTATAAGCATTTCCTGGTTTCAGAACTGCTCTGTGTTCCATAATTACATTTTAGGATTGTAAATTAAGGACCCATCTGGTAACTTTTGAGTTTCTCTTTATTCTGACTCATCCATGTCTGAGGAGCATGATTCGTAACTAACCTGAATTTTCTTCAGGTAGTATCTAAAAGCCTCTAAAGTCCACATAGCAAGACATTCCTTATCCACTATGGCATAGTTTTCTGCTTGTGGGTGTAACTTTCTGCTAAAAAATAATAACCAGGGTGCTCTTCACCCTGATTTTCGTGGGAAAGGACAGCTCCCAAGCCAACATCAGATGCATATGTTTGTACAATAAAGTCTCTAGAAATGTCTGGGGTTACCAAGACTGGTTGGGCACAAAAAGTTTCCTCTGACTTCTAAAAGCCAGATCTGCTTCTGGGGACTATTTAATCAAAACTGGGGCTCTTGCTTTTGAGAGATCTGTTAAAGGAATTGCAATTGTCGCAAAACCTTGAATAATCCTTTGGTAGTTGCAAGTTAAGCCTAAAAATGCCGCTACTTGTTTCTTGGTAAGAGGCCATAGACAATTTTTTAATGGCTTCTACTTTCGCTGTCTGTCGCGTAACTAATCCTTTCCCACACTGGGTTCCAAAACAAATTTTAGCTATGGGATATTCACATTTATCACCATGAACACAGATAATCCTTATTCGTGATCTATTTCCACACTGGGTATCAGGGACTTAGCTACTAAAGTGACCTTACTTCCTGAGTCAAGTAGTGCTTGAGCCCATTTCCCATACACTCACCCACAGAACTAATGAGGATCATTAGAATAGCCACTTGTAGTGGCAGAACCTAAACATTTAAACAAAAATGAATATGGCCTCACACTTTTACCCATATTGCATAGGTTAATCTTTTAGGGGGCAGTCCTTTGCTGTATGTGCAATCTCATCACACTTGAAACATTTTGTCCTCTACTTATTCCCTCTTCTAGGCCTGTCATACCTGCAGCAAAGTGAAAAGACCTTCCAAGTTTCTGACTGGTAACAATTGTAATGGAGGAAGGTGGCACCTCCCCCAGGAGCACACTCCTCCTCACCTTTTTAACTTGGGAGGTCTTTTCACTTTGGTGCAAAGAACAGGATCTATTATGGTTCTTTCCCCTCATACAGAGATAAAGGGAAGGTTTCACAGTGTAGTGTAGGACCTGCATTAATTTTGGTTATACCTTGACGTGGTATGCAGGCTTATGACGCTTTGGCCAAAGGGTTTAACTAAATAACCAAGTAAATATTATTATTATTGAAGTATTTAAAATTTATACTTATTACTTTATATATTTTGTCAATTGGATGTAGCATTGGGCACCCGTGCCTTTTGTTGTATACATTTGCCACGCCCAGTAGCACTCTTTTTGACATAAATATATATTCATGATGTGGTGGGTGTGGGAGTTTGAGCTAGCTGGGAATGTGTGTTAATCAATTTCTGACTGGTAGCAGTTGTAATGGAGGTAGGTGGCACCTCCCCCCAGAGCTCACTCCTCCTCACCTTTTTAACTTTGGAGGTCTTTTCACTTTGCTGCAAAGAACAGGATCTATTATGGTTCTTTCCCCTCATACAGAGGTAAAAGGAAGGGTTCACAGTGGACCTGCATTAATTTTGGTTATACCTTGACGTGGTATGCAGGCTTATGACGCTTTGGCCAAAGGGTTTAACTACCGTAAATAACCAAGTAAATATTATTGAAGTATTTAAACTTTATACTTATTACTTTATATGTTTTGTCAATTGGATGTAGCATTGGGCACCCCTGTCTTTTGTTGTAATGCATTACTTAGCCGGTTCCGTTCCTTAGAGGCAGAAGTTCAGCTGTTTGATGCAGGCAGGTCCACACGAGTTTGAGGACGTGCCGGGCATGAAGGGATTTCCAGAGAGGACATACAGACTGAGCTGCCCCGATGAACGTTTCACTGGTACGGCGCTTCTTCCGGGGGCTTAAAAAGAGGAGGGCTCATACAGGTATTTAAACCTGTTCTTCCTCGACATTGCAGCAATAAAAAGCAAGCAGTGAATGGGTGAGAACAGCTGATATGGTGCCTGATCAAATAGTCTGATTAAGGCTGCGCTTATAGTGCCGTCATCGGCTACGTGATGTCGCTTCAAAACAATTGTATTGATGCCATTGCATGCGCTTATAGTGGACGCAACGGCGATGGAGCGATGGTGCGACGGCGCAACGGCGCTACCAAAATCCTTGTAGTCACTAGAATTTGATTTTGCAGAGACTTTCCATGTGACTGCCTATAAGCCAATCACATAGCTCCTCTGCCTTCCCCCTTGCTGACGTCACTCCCCTTGTAGCCAGCGATGTCTCCAAACCTGATTGCAACTTTCGCAATGGCGACAGCGATGGGTGACGTCATCGGTCACGTCACCGGCACTATAAGCGCGGCCTTACATACAAACATTTAACCCAATAGAGGAACAACAGAAAAGTCTTTACTACAATAGTGTACCTTAAAAAAGCCTCATGTTACCTTTGCATAATGCAATGAATAATAAATGTAATGTACAGTGAGGCATTATTGAGGGATGAGAGCTATGTAATATGAACACTATGGTTAAAAGACTAATATACATTGTAAAGTACCATTCATGACCTATGCCAAATTAAGTAAAGTGCTGGCAGATACATAGATCTACGTGATATTTGTCATCTGTGTCGTCCCAAACATCGTAATTCGAGGTGAAATATGGCAAAAAAGTGCCAAGGATATTTTATCAGAATACTTTCCAATTAAAGAAAACTTTAGTGCCACACAGATAACACAAACATTACAATGCAAATGAGGAACTCAGTCAGAATTGCCACAACAATACTGTAACAGAATGTTTCATAGTTACATTTATGTAGAAGAGACACATATATTAGCACCCCACAGACAGTTTATGTAGGACATTGGTCTACATTGTTGCAGAGCTTTAGGAACATTGCATAGAGAGTACATACTTGCTATAACAGTGCACAGGCACACAGAGCAAATATAAACAGCATCAAAATGTTTTTTTTTCTAAACCAGGATATTCTATAGGGGACAGAGTCCTTATTATAGGTACTGTACAGAAGAGAAAAAATATATATTGAGTGCCCAAATTCTGCGATGTGTTTATTGAAGGCTGCTGAGGAAGATAAAAGAGGGGAACAATTAGTACACAAGACTTAATCACTACAGGAACATGGCAAATCCCATATACTCGTTTAGTCCGTTTAGTCCCTGTGGTAGCAATGTGCCCAATTTAATTATCCACCTGCATTCACGTTGCAGCAGAGTCCTTTCTAGGTCCCCCACCTCTAATTCCCAGGTACATTTGATCAGTAGCAAAAGCCCTCAACTCTGTCGGATCTGAGCTGTGTTTAAGTTGGAAATGTCTTGCTACCGATGTCAGTTTATGTCCTGCGGTCAGATCATGGGCCGTGCTTCTGATATTCCTCACGTGTTCTAAAACACGGAAATTAAGTTCATGTGAAGTCATCCCGATATAAATCTGGCCGCAGGGGCATGTCAAGTAGTACACCACAGCTTTGGATTTGCAATTTAGTTGTACTCAGATGTCATACTGTACTTGTAGGGTTTGGAAGAATCATAAAAATCATTCGTATGAGACATAAATTTACATGCAGAGCATGATCTACAGATTGAAAAGCCCTGCTGTATCCTCCTTGAAAGGATTTTTTTGTGAACCAGTTTAATAAAATAATAAAATCACATGAATGTCCACTCTCAAGGAGAGATGAAAAAAGCGCATGTAAGAGAAAAAACTCTTAAAACACAGGGCATCACAGTTATGGAACATGCAGGAGCTGGTGTTGGAGTAGTAATAGCCCAAACACTGGACAGCAGGTCTGCTAATGAGGTTACCCCAGAGCACCATCCAGACCACCACTATCTGCAAAAGTACCTTCTCTCTATTCTTGGCACTGTACCCATCCCTGAGACTCCAGAACACACTGGAAGAGCTTTGAGCCCTAATGCAAAAATGTACCCGGTGGTTTCTGGGAGTAATGGGGCCTTTTTAGCAACTAAGGGGCCACAGGGCACACCAAACCAAACACTTACTTTTTTTTTACCACAAATTAAAAAATGAGGTAACACTCTGTCAGACAAGAGAACAATCAAACGAATATATTTAACTAGCTGTATCCGGCGTAACATACGCCGATCTAGCAGATCTTAAAGGTTATCTATGAAACATTACTCTTTGTTTTCAACCCTCCATGTAATGACTTGCTGTCTCTTGTCTCCTCTTCCCCACCTTACTCTCTCCTCCATCATGCCCTTCTCCTCTTTGCACTCTTCTTCCCGCTTTTTGCACTCCCTGCCTTACTGTGTCTGCTCCTCTCTGTGCACACTACACTCCCTCCTCTCCTACTCATCTCATCTGTCATCTTCTCTCCTTGATGTCTCTCTGTTTCTTCCTCCTACCGACCTTGCTGTCTCTCCTCCCCTCTCTTTGCCCTCCCTCCTGCCTCATGTGCACACTGCTCTCCTTTCCCTCCTCCTCTTCATCAATCTTGTGTGTGCGTGTGTGCGTGTGTGCGTATTTTTGTGGATGTTTTGTCAATGTGATGCATAATGACTAATATATATATTTTCAACATGGCTGTGGAAAGTGGAGTAATATGGGGCATGTGTTGGAGCAGTGGTCTCCAAATGGTGGTCTATCAGAATTGTGACCAGTCCGCAGAGGATCCCAGGAACACTCCTGCTCCTGTTCCCCTCCGGAGGCCTTGATGTAGTGGTATTCCCTCACTCCAAGGTCAATCCACCTGCCCTGCCTGTTACCCTGGTCAGTGCAGGCAGTTGGGCCCAACTTCCGTTTCGGTGGCCAGCACTGCAGCTTTTGCCGCGGCTCGGACAGAGTGGAGCATCCCTATCCCCACAAGGTAAAATTCTTAGATGTGGGTGTTTGTGTGTGTGGGGGGGGGGGGAGGGGGAATTGAAAGAGAGGGAATGGTATTAAGTGAGAGGAGTGGGGTTGAGTGAGAGAGGGGGATTGAGTGAGAGGGAGGGTAGATTGAGGGAGAGGCAGTGGGGGGTATAGTGAGAGGGAGGGTATGTTTAGTGAAAGGAAGGGGGGTTGAGTGAGAGGGAGTGGGTTTTGGGTGTGAGGAAGGGGTTAAGGATATTTGAGCTTTTTATTATACTGATACTGTACAGTCCAATTTATCTAATAAAATGAAGTCAAAGCTGTGATATGTTTCCTTTTTCGTTGTTGACATGCCAACAAAGAGAAAAAATAGAAACAAAAAACCATATGCTCTTTTTGCTGAATTTGATTTGATTAATTCTATAAAAATATCAGTACTGAAATTGGCATTTCAGTTTCAGTGCAGAATCTCATTGTGCTTTCACTGTTCTGTTAACGCGATTACAGCATATAGCCTTCTCATTCATATAACATTTCAACTTTGTTGGCAATAACTTGCAATGGTAAACATATGCAGATTCCATCGTTATCATCAATAGGGGTTGACATATTACTGCCCCCTTCTAAGTATAGATCAATCAATGTCCCATTGAATTCCCTTAGTTTGGGTCCCACAGGCCTCTTTCACCAAGCAATACCTAAACTTTGCCAAAGTGTGTGGTCTGTGTGAAAACAATGAAACAAAGTGATCACTGACATAACTGGGTTTAGGAATCTGAACATTAAGCAGATATAGCTAAGCAGACATAAACTATTACGTTTACTTGCTGTGTGAGTACAAGACAGAATGGTACTGTAGTTGTTGAAACATAACATTGAACATTTGATTTGACTTGTGTAGCCATGCAACTTGTGGCTACTAACCTGCCCTTGTACTGGCAGTAAGCCCTGGTAAGAACAGGCCTTGCCAGCAATTAAGATGGGGTTTCCCCACTCCATGGTGTTGCATTTTAGTGACAGTGGGAGGCAGTGACCACAGGCCTGAGCATGTCCAATCATGGGACATACCTGGTGCCATCCTCCTGGCTGTACTTAAAGGCCGCACCACCCCAAATTGAGTAGTGCCTCTCCCCACTTGAGATTGGCAAATTGCACACAGGGAGCCTGAGATTGGGGCCTTCCCTTTTCCTCTCTCCCTTGGGGGGAGAGCGAGTGTAGACCTATTCCCTGACTCCTGATAGGGGAGTCGGGAAGAGCTAGGACAGCTGCAGGGGACCTGACCTGTAGTGGTTGTCCAGGGACCATCATCCAGTGGATAACTGATCCTGAGTAAGCTGTGATTGGGAAGACCACTGCTGTGTTGAGCGTGGGCGACAATAAAGACCGTTCCTGTTTCTATATACCTACTGCCTGGGTGTGATCTTACTGGGAGGAGTGGGAGTATTTCTACCGTAGGAGATTGCCTCCATTCATCTTGGAGCCTGTGGCAGATGGAGGTGCTGCACTGCTAGAGAACAATGTGGGGATTGTACCCCAGAAACCTGATCCTGTGTCCCCACTACCACCAGCGGACAGCTCAGCCCTCTTGTTACCAGCAGGTATCATGCACCACATACGTAGTAATGGCTAAATCTCCTACTGGGTGAGGGAAACACTGTTACACTTGTATGATAATTGTATTAGATTCCCAGACTGTTGTTAACCTTATTGTTACGTTCTACACCATTTCTCCATACAACTGGTGATTCTTCTTGGATTTGATCAAACTGGTGTGTATATTACTATTACAGTACTAGTCTAATAATCACTAGTGGTAATCTGATTGTACCATATTTAGAATTTCAGGCACCTATTCATTTATATACTTATAATTTTTATGGTAATAGAGAATTTGCAACAGTTTTGCAGCTGGGAGACTTTGATCAGTAAACTTCCCACTACAGACAGTTAGGCCCATATTAGCACATCCAAACTCCTATTCATTTGAATGGGAGTTAGGGTGTGCTAAAATGTAGCACACGTTTGTACATATGGGCCTTGGTGGGGGGCATTTATTCAAGTCTCCCTGCAATAATATTGGTGCAATGTTGTTGAAAACCTCTGCCAGAAATATATCAAATTATTTGTTTTTCTTTTGATAAATCTGGTGCTATTTTTGTGCAGTATTTGAAGTTCAGAAAAACGATAAAGAGCGTAGTTTAGTATGCTCTTTTAAACAATTCACTTTAAGTGCACCCCACACATCAAACTTAACATTTATTTACAAATCAATAAAATATATACTGAATCACTGTTATAGTTTTTCCAGTTAATAAAAAATGAACAGGGACGGGTGTTGGTTTTGAATTAAACCACATATGACCTTAGTTTAATGTTTGTAGCTCAGACTACTTTAATTGCTAATGTCTTGTGACAAAATAGAGAGCAACAAATAATTATCTTATTCACTTAAGTGGTTATTTCACTAGTAGGTGGCTGTAGAGCAATAACAACAGCAAGTAATCAGCTAGTGTAGGTAGTCAGATCTAGTTTCTCAAAAATATAGCCTGATCAATCATCCAATATTGCCACATTAATATAATTGTGAAAAAGGAAGCAATGACATAATTAAACTGCTGGAATTCAGACGTGCCGTAGAGCTAAATCAGGCAACGTTGTTATTGCAAGTTATCAGCAGTATTCCTCAGTGTGGGCTAATGCTCAGTATACTCCTTATAAATATTTTTATAGGCAGAGATATACCAATTTGACTGCAAGATGGGACACAGTAGATTGCGGTGGGTGAGTATGGTAGTAGAGATATTTTGTCATTTAGATTGTACCCAAACTGACACTGCTCTCAAGATCATGGAGTGCCATATGAATCATTTCCGATTACAGAACGAGGTAAGTGATGTGATCTACTCTCAATAGTCGCCAACTCAAATTCCCAGCTTTCTAGACCCTAGCGCTTGTGTTTGCTCCAACCCACCAGCACCCTCATCTGAGACCCATGTCGGCATCTGAAGATGTCACACTAACATGCCCGATGTATGTTTCCCTCCAGCTACGGAGCTTCGTCAGGGCAAATTTATTGTAATTCCAATTAATCTGAATGGGAGTTAGGGTGTGCTAAAGTGTAGCACCCGTTATTGCACATGGGCCTTGCTGTGGGGCATTTATTCAGGTCTCCCTGCAGCAGTATTGGTGCACTGCTGTTGAGAACCTCAACCAGAAATATATCAAATTACTATTATTATTATTATTTATATATAAATGTGTTCTTGTGCAGTATTTGAAGTTTGGAGCCTTGGAGAAACTTTTCGCAGTGATGGAAAATGGATCTTAAATGGATAAAATCTCCATCCAAGTTGTGCACAAACCTATTAAACCAAACATATGTTAATCATGTACACTATAGTAGTTCACAAGTGTTATTTCATTTTGAGAATTTTAATTTTATTTGCAGAATAATGAGATTAAGAAAGGAAAATATGTGGAATGTTTTCTTGTACTTGGTGTTGTTTAAGTAATCATGCCTATGTGTTATTGGCTAAGAGTCTAAACTGTGAGGAAGATGCACAGCTTGATTTTGGCATGAAATACTCTAATTTGTTTATGTTTTACTTTCAAGTAAAATATATTTCTTCATCCCTATATTGTACAATATGTGTGAGATTCTGGGTTATGTTGGAATATGCTGTGTTATCTGGAGTGGACAATGCCATATGGCATATGCTACATTTGTAAACTGAAAATATTAGTTAAAATATTAGGTGAGGTTATTATCATTTTTAGCTGGAATCTACTGTAGCCATATAATCTGCGCCAACAAAGTGACTTAGGAAATGGATACACAGAAGTTTACCAGAAGATATGGAGATAATTCCACATCAGTATTTTATCAGACTGTACGGGGAATAGGAGATAATCAAAGAGGAAATTTAACAGATACAGTAGTTACAATAGACAAAACAGGAGAGAATTAGGGCTTGCATTTATCTTTTATTTGGGTAATGATGAGACAGGAAAAAGTGAATCTTGTGAAAGTTGCTCAAAAGTAGCACAAAAAAAAAGATGGTGGGAGCTTGATTCTGAGAGGAAAATATAATATCAATATAGGGTATAGTTTTATATGGTTTAATAGTATTAGATCTTATGTACTTACATATCTGTGACTTGTTGATCTTGCCCCATATCATATTTTGTGGTTTATATGGGTCCACTTTGCATTTAAAGCAATTTGGGGATATGAAGCCCTAACACTATCAATCTATATTCACACATTTTAAAAGAGGGGTTTAATCAGATATCTTTACAAATTATACATAGTACTGGCTAATACTAGAGATGGACAACTTTTTTCTTTGAATTTGATTACAACGCGGACGCAGTATTCAGGCATAAGGCACATTTGGTATTGTAATACTTTTACAGCCTGTTCAAATAAATGCACTGTAAGATGTCTTCCCGCGCCAGAAGGTGTCTCATGGCAGACGATTGCTTATTAGATATGATTCTCTATCCCAGAAGCGGGTAAGGTGCTTTGTATAGGTACGAGCGCTCAGTGAAAAGTAGAGCTCAAAAGTAAGCTGGTTTAGTTCACACTGCTAGAGATGTTGTCCTGAATAATGGAGGTTGTGTGGGTTCTTATCCTGTTGGGTCTGAAACCAGTACACTATTCCTGTCACTATGGTGCCTTAGGATTGTCAATTCAATACAGTTGGTATGGAAATCCTTTTAGGAAGTGTGGGATAGGACTTATTTAAATATACATTTGCATAACCATTAGCATATCTCCCAGGGTACCTCAGGTGGCCTCCTTGTTCAGCTCAGGTATCTCTCCCTAATTTACTTGAGGGAAAGTTTCAGGAAATATATATACAATTAGAGACACTACTAATATTGAAGTAGTCCTCCTCCCTCTCCTCCCCAACTAGTAGTGGATTATGAGGCATCCGCTTGAATATTTTAGCACCCAATCCGCAGATGAATTTGGTGTAGGGATCGGATTTGGTCTAAAAAATCCAGGAAGGGGATCCGAACCAGTCCACCAATCTCTAGTTAGTTAACACAATGATAAAATATTTGACACTTATGTTTTAAACATATTGTGAGAACTGTACATTAACCCAGGCATCTGTTTAACTTAAAATGAGAGATTGATATTCAAGCATATTGTAGTATTACAATGCTATATTCTCTAAAAACATTTAAAACATTGCAAACAATTCTAAATAGTGTTAATGTATTCATGTTTTACAGCCACATCAGAGGAGCATATTATTTGTTTATGCAAGATCTACTTAAACCACTATTTCAAATTCTGAAATAAAAAGTAAGCAAATGTCAACTTGTATGTAAGGTGTGTTTATTGCAGTTTGTCATTTTATTTGTATAGTGTTCCTTAGATTGAAATATATGTTGCAACATTAAGTAATATAACAGAATGCTATAATTATGGTTGTTTATGCATCACTAAACACTATCCTTAGACCGCTATGTAACCTCTAGTTAAAGTTGGACATGGGCCTAAATGCCTTTGTTGGCAAACAAAGGGTGTTCAAAGGGTGTCAGCCGTTTGTTGCCATTCGCTGCTGTTACGGCTGCTCCATTATTGGTCTTGATTAAAGTATTTCTGAAGTACAGTATATTGGAGCATTTCCGCCTTCACACATTACCTGCTTTCACAGCTTTAACTCTGCATAATCCCACTTACTTCTTCCCCAACGCCCACTCCTTCAACAAACCGGCAGCTATACGAAACACATCAACCTTTTTATCCTTCTGTACCTTAGGTTTTCACTTACCCTTCCTTATATATTGTAAGCAGGGCCCTCTTTACTTACAGTAAGAATGTATGTTAAGGTTTGTTATTTTATAAGTTTTGTTCTTTAACCCTGTTTTACAGCGCTACGGAACATGCTGGTGCATTATAAATAAATTATAATAAGTAAGGTAGGGTTTAATACATACAGTAATACTGTAAGTTACACAACACAGAGGCTGGATTCACTAAGCTCTTAGGCAGGATATTGCAATCCAATCTCATATTATTATCTCGAATGGCATTTAACGCACAAAGGCACAAAGGCCGCTGAGAGTAAGAATTTTAGAACATCTAAGAAACATTGAGAAAGGTTGCAACCAATCATGTTTCAAATCATTTTAAACAATGTGATAGGTAAAGCCCCATAGGACTGAGTAACATTTGAATAAACAGTATATAATTCACTGGACGGGAAGAGACAGGGTTAAACATCTGTTCAAAAAAGAGATAATCTGGAAAGATACATTAAAAACCCATAAACCTTCAGGAATAAATACTGACATAGATTTAGGTTCTTTTATTAGTTACTAGCTAAAGTGCCCGGCTTCACACAGGTTGCAGTAATAAAAATTACTAATGCACGTCAAAATGACGGGTTTGTGTTTATTTGAACCTAAAACTTCATTATCAACTTTATTACCTCCATGACTCTCTCTCTCTCTCTCTCTCTCTCTCTCTCTCTCTCTCTCTCTCTCTCTCTCTCTCTCTCTCTCTCTCTCTCTCTCCGTCTACTTCCATTCTCTCTTTTCCTCTCTCCTCCCTAATCTCTCTTACCTTCTACTCTCTGTACCCCTAATTTCTCTCTCCCTCATCTCTCCCTCCCTTACCTCTATCCCTCCCATCACTTTCCTTTAATACCTTATGATGCACTTCTTTCCTCCAGCATTCTTGCTTTCTCCTCCTGCCTCTCCACTCCTCTCTTCTTCTCCCTCTCCTCTTCCCCTTCACCCCTCCTCCTCTCACCCCCATTCCCCCTTTCTCTTTATCCCCCTTCATCTCTCTCCCTCTCATTCCTTTAATATCTTATGATGTTTCCAATTGTTTCCACTTTTCTCTCCTTCTCCAGCATTATTGCTTTCTCCTCAAGTGTCAACTTACTTTCTCTCTTTCTTTCTTAGTCTGATTTCTGTCTAAACGTTATACTGTAACTACTGAACTCTCCGTATCAGTCACCAGGCTATGTGCATTATTCCATTTACATACTGCTGCGGCAGACTTTATTCTTACTAATCACTGGCTTGTACCTGGCATGTTCCTGGAATGCCACACTGTTCACCCGGAGCATGCCGGGCTCCTTTTGCCTTCCCAGCCAGGGGTCATGCCCGGCTGACGCGCGGTTGATGTGTTAAGTAATAATGGTTCAGGATTTACTAGGCTGCAATGCTTCGCGTGTCCGCCAGATGGCATAAATTCATGAATTGTAATGCAGTATATATATATATATATATATATATATATATATATATATACATATATATATATATATATATATATATATATATATATATACTGTATAACAACAACCCCTATAACCCCTAACATACAGTACTGTACACATACAGTACTGTATATGCACATAAATGATACTATGGGCCGGCGGGGGCAAGATGTGTTTGCAGCAGAGAGAGAACCGCTGCTCTCTCAGCGCAAACATCGGCACATTCAAAATTATTTAAAATACATTTTTATTCATAGTGTACATGTGCAGGGGGTCTCCGGAGATGAACCGCATTGTTTTCAGGTCGGGGGACCCCCTGCTCCCCGAGATACAGCCCCCTTTATGAGGTGCCGGTATCCCTCTGCATTTAAAGGTCCCGATCACGTGACTGCGGCCTGTAAAGCAAGCAGAGGGATACCGGCACCCCCTAAAGGGGCCTGTATCTCAGGGAGCAGGGTGTCCCCGGACCTAAAACCACAGCGGTTCTGCTCCGGAGACCCTCTGCACATCTACACTGTGAATAAAAAACATATATAAATAAAAACTCATTCCTTACCTTAGCGGCTATGTGCTATGGTAACGAAGCAGCATTTCTGTATTTGAATAATATTGTACAGTGACCAGGGGGTTCCCTGAGCCAGAAATTAATGCTCAGGGACCCCCTGCTCCTGCACAATATTATTAAAAATACAGAAATGCTGCTTCATTACCTTAGCGTATAGCCGCTAAGGCAATGAAGGGGTTAACTCACCGTGCCCGCTTTATTGTGGGTAGCGGGGGTGGGTGAGGGGGGTATTTGGCCCTTGGTGTGAGTTTAGGACTTGCGGGGGGGTTGCGGGTGCACTTAACCCCTTCACGGCCGTAGCAGTTAATACCGCTACGGTCATGAAGGGGTTAAGCCCTCCCGCTACCCCCCGCAAGCCCTAAACAGCCACCGTTGGGGCTAATACCCCCTTCACCCACCCCCACTACCCACAATAAAAAAAAAACTCACACACAGCAGCAGCCGCCAAAAAATAAATAAATAAATAAATGACTATAAATAAATACATTTGAAATAAATTTTTATTTATAGTGTAGATGTGCAGGGGGTCTCCGGAGCTGAACCGCGTTGGTTTCAGGTCGGGGGACCCCCTGCTCCTCGAGATACAGCCGCCTTTATGAGGTGCCGGTATCCCTCTGCGTTTAAAGGTCCCGATCACGTGACCGTGGCCTGTAAACCAAGCAGAGGGATACCGGCACCCCCTAAAGGGGCCTGTATCTCGGGGAGCAGGGGGTCCCCGGACCTAAAACCACAGCGGTTCTGCTCCGGAGACCCTCTGCACATGTACAGTATAAATAAAACACACACATCAATAAAGAATCGTTCTTTACCTTAGCGGCTATGTGCTATGGTAACGAAGCAGCATTTCTGTATTTTAATAATATATTACAGTGAGCAGGGGGTTCCCTGAGCCAGAAATGAATGCTCAGGGGACCCCCTGCTCCTGCACAATTTTATTAAAAATACAGATATGCTGCTTCATTACCATAGCGTATAGCCGCTAAGGCAATGAAGGGTTAAGGCAGAATAAACAATAAATACATTACATACTGTACATATTTTTAATGTGTTTTTAACATCCCTGCCTTCACTGTAATCTATGTAAAACTCCCTCCCCCTATTGTGTGTGAAGCTTCCCTGCCTTCACTGTAATCTATGTAAAAAACCCTCCCCCTATTGTGTGTGAAGCTTCCCTGCCTTCACTGTAATCTATCTAAAAAACCCTCCCCCTATTGTGTGTGAAGCTTCCCTTCCTTCACTGTAATCTATGTAAAAACCCCTCCCCCAATTGTGTCTGCTAAACTTCCCTGCTTTGACTAATCTGTGTAAGCCCCCCTCCCCCTATTGTGTCAGTTAAATCTGCCTGGCCTGTGTTTTCTGTGAGTGCAGTGTACTGTATGTAAATGTGGGGAGGGGGATCCCGTGTAAATAACCACACCCACACCCACTACCCACTACCCATGGCCCCTCCGCTGCTTGCAGCAAAACAGAGACAAAAATTAAAACATACAAAGTAATGTCCCCTAACCCCTTAATCACCATAGCGGTTATTAACCGCTACTGTCATTAAGGGGTTAACCCACCCTCACCCACCACTCTGGATACCTACATACCATCCCACACTAACCCCCCCCCTCCCGTGAGGCCTAACCACCCAGTACCCACAAGGGAGGCCTATCCACATACCGTTGGGGAAACAATTAATTCATTAATGTTGTTGAAATGAATTGGTTTGATTGGTTAATGTGACTATCAATTTTGAGTTGGTTTAGTAATTAATTGGTTTGATTGGTTACTGTTTAAAATAATTCCGAGTTGTTTTAGGAATTAATTGTTTTGATTGGTTAATGGTTAATTAATTCATTGTTGATGTTGTTATTGCTTGTATTCATTGGATTAGCTGGCTACTGTTTTTATTTAGTGAAGTATGTTTTTTTGGAGTTATGTTTTATTATTGTGTGTCTGGTGCATTAATGTATTGTAATTAGGGTGCCAATTGAGTGCTATAGAGGCTTATCATGCCCATAATATTATTATATGGGTATGATGTACTGTACCACTACTACTCAATGGGTACAGGGTGGGTATAGTCAGTCCAGGGTGGGTGCTTAGGCATCCCGGGTGGGTGAAGTGGGTATTAGCCCTAAGAATGGGTGTCTAGACCTTGCGGGCCGGTAGCGGTTGGGTTAACCCCTTTATTACCTTAGCGGTATTAACCACTAAGGTAATGAAGGGGTTAAGTACTCCCGCAACCCCCCCGCAAGGCCTAAACAGCCACTAAGGGCCAAATTCCCCCTTCACCCACCCTCGCAAGCCACAGTAAGCCTGGCACGGGTGTTTAACCCCTTCATTCCTTAGCGGCTAGCCGCTAAGGTAATGAAGTTACTGTAAATGCATTTTTCCTGCATCGGATGCATGCCGGGGGGCTCGGGTGCGGGCTATAAGCTCCGGAGACCCCCGGCATCAATCCGAGGCAGGAAAAGGGCCTGATATTTCTTCATTTTCCACAAAAAGGTTTTTATTGGGTTACAGTACAGCGCATACATTGTCCAACAACCCATTGTCTTCTCTTAATGTACCCATACCCCATTTTTGTTTTTCCTTCTTCCTCCACCTAGTTAAAGACCTACAGGACAGACCGACTCACAAACCAGACGAACTACACAGACACGTAGGGGGGAGGGGGGAGGGGGAGGGGGGAGGGGGAGAGCACAGAGCCTTTGTGGCATTCCCAGTTTCTATCCTTGCCACGCCTATTCAATGCGGGTCCACCCCTAGGGGTGCCATCCCTGTTTGCCGTCGTCCCTACCTGTAACCCATCGGCGACTCGTCAGTACTGTCACTTCGCAGGAGAATGCATCTCGATTTATTAGGGCATTATGGTGGTGGTGTTCACCCCGGGAATGTCTGAATGGGCTAGCCACAGGGCCCAGACTTTGAGGAAGTTTGTGCCGGTGTTGTTGACCAGACTTGTCAACTGTTCCATCCGGCAGATGTGCCAAATACTGTTCCGAATTTTCGTAATTATGGGTAAATCTGGTAGCTTCCACAATGCTGCGATTTCTCACCTCATGGCTGTTGCAAAATGTGCAATCAATTTCTGTGCCGGTCTGCCTAACCCCCGGGTGCGCCTGCCCATCAGGAACAACCAGGGGTCCAGGGGGACCGGCTGCCCGAGAATATTCTGTAGCCAATCTTGGAGTTCCTCCCACAAAGGAGCCACTTTGGAGCAACCCCACAGCATGTGAAGTAAGTCTGCATGTTCCCCACATTGTTTGGGGCACAATGGGGGGTAATCTTTTACAAACTTTGCCAATCGTGTTGGGGTGAGGTACCACCTCATTAGGACTTTATATGCATTCTCCTTCAAGGTGGTGCATATAGAGCTCTTAGCTGCTGCCAGTACTATTGTGGACCAGTCCTCGTCCTCTAATGTCTCCCCTAAGTCCGCTTCCCATTTGTTTCTGTAGCTAAGTTTGGTGTCGTCGTCAGTTCCCGGACAAACCACCTCTCTGTAAATCCTAAATGTAAGTCCCGTGGTGTCCGTACCTCTGGAACACAGCTGCTCAAAATTTGTTCGCCGGGGGCGTTTAGGAATTTTTGTGTAAAATGCTCTCAACTGGAGGTCTCTAAAAAATTCAGAGTTAGGCATCTCTGTTTCTGATCTGATTTGTTCAAATGTTTTGATTGATTGGCATCCCTCCAGATGCAGTAGCCTTGTAAGGCCCTTTGCTTTCCAGACAGCTAAGTTCTTGCTCAACAGACCCGGAGCGAAATCAGGGTTCCCCATAACCGGGGTCATGAGTGTGTGCTGGGTTGTAAGGGCACACCTATGTCTAGTGTTTTCCAAAGTTGTTAACGAGCTATTCAGTGCGGCCAGCGGCTCTCTCATGGTCTTATATACCTTTTTTGGTAGCCAAATTAGATCTTGTAGATCCACTGGGGCGCAGTATGTTGTTTCTAGCTCCACCCATCTCCGCAAGCTAGGATGCATGTGCCACTGGATAATTTGGGTTAATTGTGCCGCTTTGAAGTACGATATCAAGCAAGGTACCCCTAGTCCTCCTCTAACTGTTGGCCTAGTTAGAATGCTAGATTTTATGCGTGGCTTTTTATTACCCCAGACGAATTTCACCATGGAGGACTGTAAGCGGAGGATGTCATCTCTGACCACTTGTATCGGAAGGGTCTGGAAAAGATACAAGATTCTAGGGAGGAGATTCATCTTAAGGCTCTGGATCCTGCCGATCCATGAAATTCTGTGGCCCGACCAGATCCGCAGATCCTCCCTCAGTGTCCTAATCAGTCTGGGGTAATTGGCTTTGTATAGGGCACTATAGTCTTTGGTTATATTAATCCCTAAATATTTAATGGAGGAGGCTTGCCATTTGAAGTTAAAATTCAACTCAATTAGTTTTTCAGTGACCTTTGGCAGGTTTATGTTTAAAGCTTCCGATTTCGTTTGATTAATCTTGAAACCAGAGATCTTGTTAAATTCATCTAGCAGACTGAAGACATTCGGCAGGGAGGTAAGGGGATTTGACAACATTAGGATAATGTCATCTGCATACAGGGCCACTTTGTATGACTGTTCTTTAATCTGTATACCTGCTATGTCGGGGCAGTTGCGGATATATGCCGCCAGGGGTTCTATACATAATGCGAAAATAAGTGGGGACAGGGGACATCCCTGTCTTGGACCCCTCCTTATTGGGAAATCTTCCGACGGGAAGCCCTAGTGTCTGACCCTCGCCCTCGGTTCCCCATAAAGAGCCAGAATGGCGCCCAACATTCTCCCTCCTATGCCAAACTCTCCCAGCGTCTCTTTGAGGTAGGGCCAATCGATACGGTCAAAGGCCTTTTCAGCATCCAGACTCAATGCCATAGACGGGATATGTTTTCTATGTGCCAAATCAATTAGGTCTATGATCCGTCTAGTATTGTCTGCCGCTTGCCTCCCGTATATAAACCCTACTTGATCGGGGTGGATCAGCTTAGGCATAACTGTATTCAGACGGTTAGCCAATAGTTTGGAAAAAATTTTGGTGTCCGTGTTGATAAGGGATATCGGACGGTAGCTTTTACAATCAGCTGGGTCCTTCCCAGGTTTGGGGATCACTGATATAGACGCTTGAAGCATCTGGCCGGGTATAGGGGCACCTTCTAAGAATGAGTTAAAAAGTCTGACCAGGTGAGGTACTAGAATTTTTCTGAATTTTTTGTAATAGAGATTAGAGAAACCATCCGGGCCTGGGACTTTGGATGGCTTCAGTGCTTTTATTACCTCTGATATCTCCTCACCTGAGAAATCTTCCTGTAATGCCTCCCTTTCCAACCTGCCCAGTCTGGGTAATTTTGCCCCCTTTAAAAATGTCTTCAACTGCCTATGAGTGTTCTCGCAATGAGATACCTTAGCCCCATCGTAGAGTGTCTCATAGTATTTTTTGAATTCGTCTACAATTTGTTTGGGATCAGAAGTGAGGTCACCTTTTTTGGTTCGAATTGCCTGGATGTGAAAATTACGGTTACTGTTTTTTAGTTTATTGGCAAGCGGGGTATCTGGCTTGTTCGCTTTTTCGTAGAATTGCCGCCTGGACCAGGTCAACTCTTTCTCAGCTCGGGAGGACATCAGTAAATTTAGTTTCGTTTTAGTGTCACGCCAGGCCTGAAGGGTCTGCGCTTGTTTGTTAGTTTTGTGGAGGGCGGATAGGGCTGTCAGTTCCGATTGGAGAATCTTAATCTTATGTTCCCTTTCTTTTTTCCGCCTACTCGCTATCCCTATGAGCTCTCCGCGTAGAGTCGCCTTATGGGCCTCCCATAGAGTGGATTGAGATGCCACGCTACTGACATTCTCATCAAAGTAGCCCCTGATTTTATCCCCTACCTCTGTTTCAATTTCAGGGATTTTCAGTAATAACTCATTGAGTTTCCACGTTGCTCCTGGTCTGTCTAGTCTGAAGTCTGTGCACCGCAGCTCTACAGGTGCGTGATCCGACCATGAAATATCATGGATACCCGTGTGGGAGATCTGCGAAACCATTCTATTGGATACAAAGAGGTAGTCTATCCTGCTGTATCTGTCGTGTGGGTGTGAGTAAAATGTATATTCTTTGTCTCCCAGGTGCTGTTCGCGCCAAATGTCCACTAATCTATTTGCCTTGAGGCCCTGGGTCCACACTGCTCTGCTTTGCATGTGTTTTGTCCCGATAGGTGTGCATCTGTCGGCCTTGGGGTCCAGCGTGAGGTTAAAATCTCCTCCTAGCACTATGCCGCCTTGCGCGACTTTATGAAGGGTCGCGAAGAATCTAGTGAAAAAGGTGTCAGCCCCCTCATTGGGTGTGTAAATATTAGCTACTGTAATAGGTTGCCCTCTGACAACACCCACCAGTATTATAAATCGCCCATTCTTATCTCTCGTGAGCGTAATGTCAAACGCAAGGCGGTTATGTAGTAAAATTGCTACCCCTCTCTTCTTCTTGTTAGCCGTCGCTGAGACCCACGTTCTGTATCTACCGTCAAGGAATTTTGGGGAACTAGATATAGAGAAATGTGTCTCCTGAAGTAAGATTATGTCGGGGTCATGTCTTCTATAGTCAGTCATAGCTAACCGTCTTTTCAGGGGGCTATTAAATCCTTTCACGTTGTGTGATATTATGGTAAAATCTCTACCCATTAGTGTTGTTAGGGTGGAGTCCTGCGATGCAGCCGTGCTTGCGAGCTAGGGTTCTCTCCGGTTCCTGGGACTGTGGTGTGTCGTGTACTCTTCTTATCTGTGCATGGGGGAAACAAATGGATACACACAACGGAAACATAGGGGAAACAACATAAAAACAACTGTAACTTTCAGTGAACCTTAGGGACTGAATCCCTCGGGACACCAGAACTGGCCCTTCTGGGGGTCCAGCCCGGGTGAGCCCACCTCTGAGTATGTCGAGGTGTGCCTGGCCCTTTTCTGCTGGCCCAGCGGGGTCTTGCATGGATCCCTTGGGGGCTGTCCCCCAAGTACCCATGAGGAGTCTCATGATGACGGTGAGTGGGCAGCCACCCCCTCCCCCGCCCTAATCAACAACTTTTAATGAACATGTTCATGGGAACAACAAATCTAAATGTCTCTTTTGTGTGTAGGCTAAGACCCATACCCCCTCCTCACTGCGCTGCATGTTATTGCCGTTTAACCCCTCTGCGTGGGCAGCACTTGGCCCCCCAACTCCCCCTTATGTGTATAGCACGTTATAGGAGCGCGTGATCCCCCGGGGGTCCGCCCAGGGCCCTCAGTGTCCCCAACTGTCTCTGCAATGGAGCTTTTGCCTACTTAGTCTCCGTATCCCTTCCTCTATTTCCCTCCTTTACGTGGGTCTGCCCCTCCTACTTCGTGACCGGACAGGGTGCTATAGTTGGTCTCCCAGCCTGCTGTAGTGAACCCGCTATATGATGCCTATGTGGGGTACCATTGGGGTCTATCTCCCTTCCGGGTTCCGTGTTCCCTTTCCCTCCCATGTCCCTTGGTGTTAGCCCCCTACGTGGTTATGGTGCTAGGCGTTCCAGCTCGCATTGTCTTTTGCGCCGAGAGGGAGCTCCCCATCCAGACCTCCGGTCTTGACTTTCTTCCGCTGCACTCTGGTGATGCACTTCCGGTCCCGGCTGTAACATGCCCCGACCAAGATGGCCGCACGGCCATATCCGGTGACGTCTGTCCGGTACCTGTCACTCGGCTGCCGGATGTCCTCGGAGGCGGACGTCTTCCTGCGCTGGGCCCTTCTTCATCCGGCGATGGTATTTTCAGCCCGCCAAAAGTCGAGGCGCCTCCATCTTCCTGGGATGCGTGTCACGGGCCCCTTCCGTTTTGCGATCTGCCTCGCATCGCCAAGATTTCTTGTAAGTCGTTTGGTTTTGCGGTTTGGCCGGGAACCCTGGGGTGTGATAGTCTTATTCCACAGCAGATAGGTGGTGTAGCGGCACTATAGGGGTCCGTCTACCCTCTTAGAGCAGTCTTTTAGAGATTATCTGGGCCCACGAACCATAAACTTTTGCCACAACTTTAGGCAACCGAACTCTGGGATGAAACTTTATTCCCCTCTTTATTTATTTATTCATTCTTTCTCCGTTTCATTTGTTGTGCGGGACTTCTTGGGGGTGCCGGCTTGACGCCATTCATTGTCCGGTTCTGCGTCTCTCCGGGGCCCCAGTGCCTCACTTTCTTTCACCCCCAGTCTTCGCAGGAAGTCATCCCCTTCCTCCAGGTGTTTCATGGAGATGGCCCTCCCGTTTTTAAAGACTAGTAAGCCAAACGGGAAGGTCCATCTGTAGCGTATGGCTCTGTCCCTGAGAATTCTTGTAATCAGTTGGAGCTTCAGGCGCCGGGCAAGAGTCAAGGGAGACAAGTCCTGAAATAATTGTAGGGCGATTCCCTCAAACCGGCAGGCCTCCTCCCCTCGTGCCTTCAGAAAAATTGCTTGACAGGTGCGAAAGTAATGCAAGCGAGCAATAACATCTCGCGGTTGAGCATTTGCCAGCGGTTTGCTCCTCAGGGCTCTGTGGCACCTGTCCATCATGAGCTCCGCCGCAGGGGTATCGGGGTGTAGGGTCGCCATCCAGCGGGTGATAAAGTCTTCCACCTCAGTTATTTCTTCTGGGATACCGCGTATGCGAACATTGCTGCGACGGTCCCGATTCTCGGAGTCTTCTTGGCGTTCAGCCAGTTCTGTGATCTGTGTTTGGAGATGTGAGGACCGCTTCTCTGCTTTGTTAACGGTTGCGGAGACAGACGCCATTTTATCCTCCAGGGCCCCTGTTCTTTCGCCGAGGCCCTGCACCTCTTTCCGGAGCTCCTGAATCTCTGCCCGAAAGAGCGATTTCATTCCATTGTATAGGCGGTCAAAATCGCAGCGCCGTACAGGTTGTTGCTCCGGTGCCTCATCCATATCTTCCTCATGTTCTGATCCCGTGCCCGCATTGGAGCCGGGCGCCATTTCTGTCCCTGCCTCCCTGGTTGCAGACCGGCTCAAATACCTCCGCAGACCTCCCGTATTTTTCTTTTTTGATGAAGGCGGGGCCATCTCTGTGTTTTCCCTGGTTAGCGTGGGGGAACTTCGGGTGAAAAACTCGTTTTTTTCCGGCTGTAAATGTGTTATTGCTTTGGCGGGGGTAGGAGCTTCTGTCTTAGGCAGCTATTCCCCTCACCATCGCGCGTGCGCCTCGGGCCTGATATTTCTAAGTCCCCACTTATCGCAGCTCATTGACGCATCTCCCCACCAATCTGCCAAAATTTTGAGGCGTATTGGATTGGGGAGAATATCGCCTTTTTAGGGCTGTGATAGACCTTGATAGGCGGAGATAGGCGAATCATGGCTACTAGAATCGCGCGAGTTTATGATCATTCCAAAAATGTTCGATAAGTGGCTGATCGCCGCTCAATCGGCGATTTTATTTTGGTCATAAGATTTTGCGGCGATACAGGCCGTTATCGGACACTTATCGAGGCTTACTGAATACGAGTAGGCATTTTGGATGATAAGTGGTCGATAAGTGCCTTATCGACGCTTATAGAATAAGGCCCATAGTGAGAGTTTCTTGCCCAATTAAATAGTGGTTGTATTATTGTGGTGTGACTTCACAAATGAATGTTTATAATGTTCATAAGAATTAATTAATTATGTTTTGTCTATCGATTACGGTGAGCATCTCTCATCTAATTACATTGTGGTTGTATTAGTGTGGTGTGGCATCACAAATGAGGGAATGTTTATAAGGATTAGGATAGAGGAGAAACATCTATGGATGTCCGAGGAAGCCAACATTTCTCAAAGCACCTGCCCACCACCTTGACAGAGCTCAAGGAAGAAGCCAAAGTGATGCGAGATGCAAATTGTTAAACCAGATGTGGGGCAGTGCAGTCATGGATTGTGCAAGGCGGCGTTCTGAAGTGACTCCACTGTATGTTTTTAAGTGCATTTTAAATATGAATTTTCCATTAATGTTAAACTACTACATTTTATTTTTATTCTCTTTATATCTTTTTCGCAATGTTAAGAATGAATTGAAGGCTTGAATCCTCACGTTTACATGTCAGTGCATATGGATGCCCCATATCGGTCTAGGACTTTGGCCGTGACCAAATCGCCACTGGCGCTCTGCCGTCAGGACATCTCACCGCCGGTTACCTCGCCGTCATCCTCAATTTTTAAATGTCCTCATATTCTGAGGATCTCCCCAGCTTCTGCCGCTGTGCCACCATTTGTTAGCGCAGCTGCAGATCTCCCAAGCCACAGAGAACATCGCCCTAGCTTTCGCCACCACTCCACTGGCATTTGTGAGTGCGCTCGTGCATGCGCCTGGCAAGGACACATTTTTACATACCCAGTGGGAATTTTTTTAAATGGATCCTCACTGGGTGCACATGGGGATTTGCACACAAGTGCTGGGCAGAGATGTGCTTTGTGGTTGTGCCCTGCGGCTGTGGAGATCCTCCAAGCCCGAGAAAATGTAATAATTGTGGATGGCAGCGAAGCGACCGAAGGTGAGTTATCCTGGTGGTGGAGTGCCGGTGGCGATGTGGTTGCGGCCAAGTGGCTTCAGCCAATTGTCCCATTCCGACCCCATATTGGTTTTGTGTTGAATATGAACTGCTACACTATATAATTCTATTTTTCTGTTATTTCTGCATTCTCCCATTGAAGGAAATCTTATTTGGGACTGATTGGACTGTCTTGGAGGATTAGCAACATATCCATATACTGTACGCGTTATTTAACATCTGTGTTTTAAAGCCTTTTCAATAATGACTATAATTTTTGTTTGCACCATTGGTTATATATTTTTTTTAATATTATTCACAAATTAGATTTGGATGGTAGTGCCTTTTAAACCTGCATCCTATTTATATTCTTTCATATGCTTGATGTCATCCTATCTCCTGAGTACTCCACTATTATGTGACCTGCCTATATCTAATACCTCAACAGGATCTTAGCTAATGGTAACCAGATTCTAGTAGGAGGATTTCTGTGTTTAAAAGTAACATTAAGTAGTTTGTTATCTGGGCATATCATATATTCTGTAATTACTGACAGATTCAGAGCGCATTAACAATAGGGACACAGATTGAACTAAATGACTCCTACTTATGATAAGAAAAAACATATAGAAATGAATCAAACAATTTTCATATTGGACATGAATTGGAGCTTCTTTGTTTAGTGTTGTATATCTGAGGTCACTTTCCCAGTAGCACTCTAGTTGACACAATGCAATATATAAATATATTATACTGTGGGATTGAGATTACTAAAAATTGTGTATGACGTATGCACATTTTAGACATTACTCAGTGAACCGCATGGGCGCATTTACTACATTTACTGGACGTCAGTGTTGTCACACTGGCCTTTTGACATACAGAGAACATCAGTTTTTGCTCATTTTCTAGAGGAGATTGGAATGTGCTCTTCACTGCGGTGATATTGCTACAAGTCATCGCTAGCCAGGGCTGGTGCAAGGGTATTAGACGCCCTAGGTGAACCTTCAGCCTTGAACCACCCAGTCCCCTAATTAACTTTTACTTTTCAAAGGATAGAAGAAATGCACATTGGAATTTTACTTTCTGTGCTTTCTGTTCCGTAAATGTAGAAACAAGTTTCTTCGGGTCAATATTTTGTGCAAGTTTATGTTCTATTGACAAGGGGGTAGCCTAACAAGTCTCTCTTGCATCATTAAGGAACGAATATATATGTTTTAATCAACTTTCGCTTGGAAAAGCTTCTCTCCCCAATGGCCACAGAAACAGGGAGTGTCAAGAGAATGCAAACAGCAGTAAATGTGTTGTGCACACTATGGGGGCTATGCACTAAGCTCCGATAAGTCACTTTTAGACCGCAAAGTGCTCTTCGATCGAGATTTTTGGCTCAACCCATGCACTAAGCAACGCAAACAGGCACTTTGCGGTCTAAAAATTACTTTTTTCAGGAATTTTTTCTAAGACCAACTTTGCTCGATCGCAACCCTGTTTGCGTGAAATTCTGCCCTTAAGCGGGATGCACTAAGCAACACAACCTTAGCAAACGCGAAAGTTGCGTTGATCAGAACACGCCAGGTCAGAGTAGACGCAAAGAAATCTGGACTTAGAAAAAATTCTTGCTTTTTATTTTTGCATGCGCAAAACCCATACAGCAGGCCGGCGGGTGACCCCGGCTGACCCCGCGGGGGTCCCGACGGAGCCCGGGGGTCACGCGGGTGTCCCCGGCTGACCCTGCGGGTGTCCAGGGGTCCCCGGCTGACCAAACGGGGGCCCTAAGGGGAGTGCGGGGGTCCCTGCGGGAGTCCGGGGGTCCCCACGGCCATCCCGGGGTCCCCGCGGGAGTCCCGGGGTACCCGCGGGCCTGCGGTACCAATGTTGCACCTCCAAAAATAATAAACAAGAATTATAACTAAATACACCCCCTAACACATACTATACAGTAATGGCCAAAATTAAGAAAATAACGGTGTATATAGCGCTAAAAAGTGTTAAAGTCAAGTGATATCAGTGATTCTACACTGCCAAAAATACATATAGTTAAGTGATATCAGTGATTCTACACTACCAAAAATACATATAACATAGGCTGCCAGGTGACACTAACCCCAAGAAACAGTTAGCAAAGAAACCAAACATATACAATACAGACCGGCGCCGTAATAGTCCAAAAGGTGAAGCAAAGTCCAATGATGACAATGTCTCTTTGACTTCTATCTGCAGAGGTATAGGGATGCTCCAACTTTCTTAAAGGTGTTACTCCACATGTGTATCAGGGAGAAAAACAAAGAAAACACATCATAATGCAACACAGCTGATACTATCAGTTAAAGTATACAAAACAAAACACACAAACAAGACAAACACTACATATAACAAGTAAGGCTGACTATAATAAAATGAGAATTTATTAACACATATATAAATGAGGCAGATGCGGGATCCGGTGTGTAAAAACCAGAATCCTACTTACAGGACTGCCACAGATCATACGCAGAGGTTTAGGATATATCTTGTCTTTGCTGCTGCTCCGTCGGAACACGTGACCTCCCAGGGGTTCCTTCCTTTGGCAACCGGAACTGCATCACTCTCCGCGACACCGGAGCTTTCGGGGGCTCAAGCTCTCTCTTCCTCTGCAATTACCTCCGAATTCGCCTTTCTGGGAGCATCAAATGAGCACCAAAAACGTCCTCTGCAAGTAGAATCTGTGTCCCATGTCCTGCCAAGTATCTGCCACACTGCACAATAAAATCTACCAAACGGCCCAACGCGTTTCGTGCGCATGCGCACTTCTTCAGGGGTACGTCACTAGGGGTTTGATTACCTTATATACCGACGGAATCAATGCTATTTGATATAGTAAACTCACATCAGCCTATACAGTTGATCTATCAATCAAGCCTAATGATCAGACAGCCTTACTAAACACACACTAAACATACAAGCACACTAAACAGATTACCTAACGACAATGTTATATACAGAAACTGAAATGTTACATGCTCCATCAATAATACATTTGCCTCAACCTTAGATTCATAAGATGTGGCAATATCTGATCCTCACTCAAATTCATACTAATAAAGTGACCAAGTGCTGATATTGCCACATCTTATGAATCTAAGGTTGAGGCAAATGTATTATTGATGGAGCATGTAACATTTCAGTTTCTGTATATAACATTGTCGTTAGGTAATCTGTTTAGTGTGCTTGTATGTTTAGTGTGTGTTTAGTAAGGCTGTCTGATCATTAGGCTTGATTGATAGATCAACTGTATAGGCTGATGTGAGTTTACTATATCCAATAGCATTGATTCCGTCGGTATATAAGGTAATCAAACCCCTAGTGACGTACCCCTGAAGAAGTGCGCATGCGCACGAAACACGTTGGGCCGTTTGGTAGATTTTATTGTGCAGTGTGGCAGATACTTGGCAGGACGTGGGACACAGATTCTACTTGCAGAGGACGTTTTTGGTGCTCATTTGATGCTCCCAGAAAGGCGAATTCGGAGGTAATTGCAGAGGAAGAGAGAGCTCGAGCCCCCGGAAGCTCCGGTGTCGCGGAGAGTGATGCAGTTCCGGTTGCCAAAGGAAGGAACCCCTGGGAGGTCACGTGTTCCGACGGAGCAGCAGCAAAGACAAGATATATCCTAAACCTCCGCGTATGATCTGTGGCAGTCCTGTAAGTAGGATTCTGGTTTTTACACACCGGATCCCGCATCTGCCTCATTTATATATGTGTTAATAAATTCTCATTTTATTATAGTCAGCCTTACTTGTTATATGTAGTGTTTGTCTTGTTTGTGTGTTTTGTTTTGTATACTTTAACTGATAGTATCAGCTGTGTTGCATTATGATGTGTTTTCTTTGTTTTTCTCCCTGATACACATGTGGAGTAACATCTTTAAGAAAGTTGGAGCATCCCTATACTTCTGCAGATAGAAGTCAAAGAGACATTGTCATCATTGGACTTTGCTTCACCTTTTGGACTATTACGGCGCCGGTCTGTATTGTATATGAATGGCCAAAATTACTATTATCCACATATGGATAATAATGCATTTGGCCATTTTAAATACATATAACAGTCAATAAATACAGTCAAAACATATTACACTTACCTTTTACAGGCACCCACAATGAAGGCCGTCTTCATCCTCATCTTCATTCTGCCCATGCCCTTCCGGTGCTGCAAAACATGCACAACAATTACAATAGCCAATGTAATGTCCTCTAACCCCTTAATCCCCATAGCGGTTATTAACCGCTACAGTCATTAAGGGGTTAACCCACCCTCACCCACCACTCGGGAGGCCTACATACCCACCCACTCTAACCCCCCACCCCGTGAGGCCTAACCACCCTCACCCACTACCCACAAGGGAGGCCTACCCACATACCCTTGGGGCCAATACCCCCTCCCCCACCCCCAGTACCCACAATAAAAACAATACACAGCCCCACAATAAGCATCATTCTATTTATTAAATACATTACTCACCCCCTGTGCCCCCCCATAAATACATGATTTATCCTTTTACATACAGGGTTCATACCCCAGCCCCACGCGAGTCCCCGGTGGGCTGGCGGGTCACCTGACAGACCTACAGGGTACCAGCATCTTGTTTCATACAGGTTCTGGAGGCCTGTTGATGGGTCCTGCCAAGCACCATGGCCCCCAGGTGGTCTCCTTGGGTCACCGTGGGCCACAATTGGGTCCCCACGGTAGGCCCACGGATGTCTGGGAGCCCCGGGTCAGACCCACAGGTGTCTGCGGGGCCTCGGGTGGTTCTCACGGGGGTCTGGGGAACTCACGAGTACTCACAACGGGTCCGCGGTGCCCCCATGGATGTGAGGCCACCGGTTCATCCCCGCAGGTGTCACCCATGGAACCACCAGCCTGATACTCGTGAGATACCCGAGGATACCGCAGGTTGTCTCCAGAGGTCTCACACAGAACCAAGAAACCAACCCTGAATGTAAAATAAATAAACCGGACCTATACATACATCCCCCCCCAATACCTCCAGTACAATAATGTGCCAAATAACACATACAATACAGTAATGTGCATAATTACTATTATCCACATATGGATAATAATGCATTTGCCCATTTTAAATACATATAACATTCAATAAATACAGTTAAAACATATTACACTTACCTTTTACAGGCATCCACGATGAAGGCCGTCTTCATCCTCATCTTCATCCTGCCCATGCCCCCTCCGATGCTGCAAAACATACACATACATAAACATACATGCACAATAATTACAATAGCCAATGTAATGTCCCCTAACCCCTTAATCACCATAGCGGTTATTAACTGCTACAGTCATTAAGGGGTTAACCCACCCTTACCCACCACTCGGGAGGCCTACATACCCTCCCACTCTAACCCCCCACCCCGTGAGGCCTAACCACCCTCACCCACTACCCACAAGGGAGGCCTACCCACATACCCTTGGGGACAATACACCCCCCCAACACATACAGAACAATAATGTTTAAAATAACTATTATCCAGATATGGATAATAGATTATTTGCCCATTATTAAACACATAAAACATGCATAAATCAAAACATGCTTTTTTAATCTTAAAATCACCACAGTGCATGTTAAAATAAAATAAATCCAGCAGCCACTGCAAATATACAAAACCAAACTGCAGCTACACAAATGTCTATGAAATGTCACACAATTGCATTGAGTGTGTACAAGATGCAATTAATCTGTGCATCATATAACACTATGCAAAATATATGTAACAATAAAATACAATATTAACAATGTCCCCTAACCAGCAATGCCATCATGAAAATCAATTAGAAACTAAGCAACATCAATACAATTAGCATCAATCAATTCATCCATTGGACACTATAAAGATGGCGGCGGCACTGGCACCCGATGCCCCATACCGGGGCCTCTAACTCGGGAAGCAGGGGGTCTCTGAGGCAGAAATCAATGCGGTTCAGCTCAGGGGACCCCCTGCTCCCGCACACTATTATTTAAAATACATTAATGCTGCTTCATTACTATAGCGGATAGCCGCTACGGTAATGAATTATTGTTTATTGTTACGTGTGTTTTAATACTAGTGTAGATGTGCAGGGGGTTTCCTGAGCTGAACCGCATAGGTTTCAGGTTGAGGACCCCCTACTTCAGGAGATACAGGCCCCTTTATGGGATGCCGGTATCCCCTGCAGAATGTAAATAACCTGGTCACGTGACATGGGAGCTTTAAACTGCAGGGGATACCGGCACCCCATAACGGGGCCTGTAACTCTTGAAGTAGGGGGTCCTCGGACCTGAAACCAATGCGGTTCAGCTCGGGAGACCCCCTGCTCATGTACACTATTATTAAAATGTTTTTATTTAGTGTATGATCGCCTGTAACAGTCTTGCATGGAGAGGGCAAATCTCCATGCACATGTTACATGCGGCTTTTTTTTCTATCAGCTAGCGAACGGAAAGGTTCAGAACGCTAGCAGGGGGAAAAAAAGCATCACGTACGCTGTGGCTGTTTTCAGCTATTTTGAGCAGGTACGTTAAAAAATGGCCTCAAGGCCTTAGTGCATCGCGTCCCCGGCTTCACTTTTTAACGAACCTGCTTTTTGGCCAAATCAGAACGCAAAGCCATTGAGCTTAGTGCATAGCCCCCTATCTGTTAGTACCTCACTACACTCTCCCCTCTCATCCCCCCTTCTCTCCTCCTTTTTCTCATTCCCACATTATCTTTCTACCTATACCCCCCATTGTCTCTCTTTCTTCCTCCCTCCTTCCCTTCATTTTATTTCTCTCCCTTTTCCAATTCTCTCTCTCCCTACCTTGCCTCCACACCTCCCATTTTCTCTCCCCCCTAATTATTTTCCCCTCCCCTCATTCACCCCCCACCCTCATTCTCTCCTCCCCCTACCCTCATTCTCTCCTCCCCCTCTCAGTTTAAAGTCCATACTTGTATAGTGGAGTAGGGGAGGTTCTTCCTGGTGGCAGACTCCCAACGTTTTCATTGACTTGGACCACTTGGATGGGCTCCGCCCCCACCACCCCCCAATCCTCTGTCACCACCACTGCACTCCTCCTCCACCTCTGCTGCTGCTGCCACCCTCCTCCTCCTCTGCTGTTGCCACTTTCCTCTTCATCCGTTCTTGTCCGCCCCTCAAATTTTGACGCTCTAGGCAACCTCCTAGTTGTTAAACTGACCCTGTTGCTAGCTGCCTGGATACCAATTTTAAATGGAATACAAAGGGTGTAATCCTTATGTTGACAAACATTAAGAGAGTTTTTTTTTATTTGGAAGATTGATGATACAGTAGAGGCAACGTTTATTCTAACATTTGCCGTAAACTAGCCGGGTTACATTCTGGGTATGTGCTGGGTATGTGCTGGGTATGTGCTGGGCTAGTTTGAGGCACGTTTAAGGCATTTCTGCATTGACTAACGACCCATAGGATTAACACAGCAGGGATCCCTGGCAGTCCAATTCAGTTTGAATGGGACTGCCAGGTACCCCCGCTGTTAATCTGATAGGCCATTAATCAATGCAGAAATGCTGGGGCTAGTTTAAGGAAAGTTTAAGGCATGTATTCAGAATGTACCTGGGTGTTTCCTGGGTTTTTTGGGGAATTGCCACTGGTTTTTGTTCGAATAAGAGTTGCCTCTACTGTACATTAACCTTCACTGGTTGTAATCTGCTATGTCTAAAGTGGACATTCGTGAAAGTGTGATAGACATTAACTTGAATGGTAGTTAATGCACAATTAGAGATGGGCAAATGTGACAATTTGTTTTGTGAATTGGCTGAAAAATGTGAACATTTCCAAATACTCGCATCTTCAAATTTTTTTAAAATACATTTGCTGCAATTTTAAAATGTTCAACAATGTTGTCTTTGTTTTCCATTTTTTGCCACATTTCAAATTTGCTATTTTTAAAAAAATGTTTAAATACTTATCCATTTTTCAAATTTGATAAACGTTACATTTTTAAGAACATACAGTAGTACCTTTTTTTCCGAACTGTATCGCATTTGTAAATATTCAAAAATGTAGAAAAATTCTATTTTGCACTCATCTCTATGCACGATTTGCCATCTGTGATCGCGGGTATCACACTTGAATCAAACTTCCTTAAATTTGCTGACAAATAATTAAGTTTCTCTTTTCAGTCAGGAGCTTAACACTAAGGGAAATATACACAAAGCACCATTAGCCTATATAACCTAACATTCACCTAAATTAACATTAGGTTAATTAAAATGCCTATACACAGTGCTATTCCTTAAATAGGTTATTTTTTTCCCGTCCATTAGTGCTAATGATTTGCAAAAGAGGCGTTCCTCCTAACATCGCATATTCCACTAAAAGCTACTCAGGTTAACACAGGGATTTCACGTGACATTATTTAGGACATACCTAAAGGTGGTGTTAGCTTCCCTCAGACACTGAAATATGGGTTTTGTGGGAGAGGGAAAGGGGTATAGCTATGTTAGTAAAGTATCAACCCTATATATCCCCTCCATCCTCCCTCCAACTTAAATATGGATAAACATCTGTGCTCAAAACCATCTCAGATACTTGCTCGCTCCCCTGTCACGGCATACTCTACTATTCACACCTAGAAGTAGTCTGCTTTTAAAGGAGACTGTCCACGAGTATGATTAACTTCAGGTGCCCTAAATTATAGCTCTAAAGTATGCTGAGACATGGGAGCTATCCAGCATCTAAGATAGTCCAATGCCTGAGCTGCTGCCCTGAATAGCAGAAGTTGGGAATTTTGGTCCTGTTGCGACTGACCCTAGTACCCCCTTCATCACAGAGGCCTTAGGCTTGTCTGAATAGGTCTTATGGTAATTTTGGGAGTTGTGGGTTGTGAGTCATTTAAATATACTTTGCATTTCCTATTAGCATATCTCCCAGGTATCTGTAGCAGGCTCCTTTTTGAGCACAAGTGTTTCTCCATATGTTATTTGGAGAGAGGTTTGCGGGGATATATATATAGTGTTGAGACTCTACAGAAATACCTCTCCCTCTCCCTCTGGAGCTACAGTAATACCACCTTTAGGTAAACAATGTAAAGATGTAATGTGAGTCTTGTTAAGAAACGCAAGGCATTGCTAATTTAACATGTTCATTAAGCCTATTCTAATGAGATAAACGACCATTACTTTTGCATATATTTAGCTTTCTGAATACCTGTTAAACACGGGGAAAATAAAATCTGTTGCCAATTTAGGTACTGCCACTTTATTTGCCCTGATTTAACAGAACTGCGTGGATCTGCCCCTAAGAGACTAATTCTGACATTTTCTGTTGATAATCCCAATTGATGTCAATTTTCTCCGAAAACGGCCCAAATGGCTGCTTCGGTTTTAATTGAATTTGCCCCTACGATACTACAAATCATGATGCTGATTAATTGCCATACAAATCTATTTTCTTTCCGATGCACTTAAATATATAAGAATTTGACTTTTATATACCCCGAACTGCAGTCTGCCAAAAACACTAATAAATTACTTCAAACTTGGAATCCTTTTCTGGTTTCATTATTTATTCTTTGGAACCAAAAAATAACGAAAACAATTTTACGCTGAGCTTTTTTTCAAAATATAAGCAAAATATAATGCAGCTCGATTGTACTAGCATAAATAACAACTGATGTAAGCATAGCAGCATGTATTCTAGATATATTGATAAGCTTGGTTCGCAATATGCTTTTGGTAGTTTTATTTACTGCTTGCAAGGTAGGCGCAAGCCAGCATGACTTTGAATGAGTAAGAAAGCCATTCTTGAACAGTGGCATAACTTTGGATGAATTCCAAGCCACAGAGATCTAACATGTCACAAAGCTTAGATTAATTATATAGGTATGCAAAAAGACATTTCTCCAGCAGCTGTTTTAAATAACTGGACTCCAATTTGACTTTCAATGACTTCGTTTTTAATAGATTCTATCATCTGATGGTTTCACATTATCACTTGGATGGTATTCAGATATTTGGAGATCGTCCGATATCCAAGGCTCTAATTTTTATGAATCACTGGGAATTCTATGACAGATTCTTAGTGCTTGTTTCAAGATGCAGGCAGCTTTCTTTTATTATCAAGGGTTATAGAGGCCTGCTTAATAATAATAATAAAAATGATCTGGCAGGACATGCGGCTTCAGAGATAAGTAAATGGGTCCAAGTGCTTTATTAGAGGATGATTTTTTGTTTTTACTTTCTGGTGCAGAATATTGCTATTGTATAGGAAACTTTTAAGAAGGGAGAATTATGTTTTAAATAGAAGTGCTCTGCTCAGTGAACCCCACCACGGATTATTTAACCTCCACCCCTCTGATTTAGTGAATCTTATTTTGTTTTGCAGTTCGCTATAATCTGTATTCTGTACATTTTTTTGTTTATACTGCTAGTCTTTTCTCATTGGGTATAACCAAATGAGTTTGCTGTTCCACTGCTTGTCCCAATTTGCAGGCCAACTAGTTTCTGCCAGTGTACAATAGATTGTTTTAAACATCTTTCATTAATTGGGCTACATCAAACCTTCTTTCATAATTTGATTCAGCTGAACACATAACATAACCTAAGAGGTGTTATTCTTGTAAAATATAGTACACAGAGATGTCACATTAAGTAGAGAAACACTTGTGCAAACCATAACCATGTTTACTTCTGGAAAATGATTCCCTCCTGTTTTCTCTTTAAACATTTTGCAGCACAGCTCATTCTACCTGATTAAATGCCTTTTAATGTTTATTTAATTTTTTTTATCTCCCCCCCCAGGAATACTTTATACATTGCACAATCTATGTGTGTTTTTGATTATTTTCGGGGGGGATAGGGGGTGAATTGTAAAAAAAAAAAAAACTGTTACATTATTTCTACTTGGAATTAAAGTATTTGTTCTATCATTTCGAAGCAAGATTAACAAATTCAGAGAATTGCATACATTTAAAGAGAGTTCAATCCCCTACATTAGTTTCTCAAAAGAGAGAAGATAAAGGCACAAAGTCCCAAAATACCCTAATATAGAGTCAAAGCAGTCTTTGGGGCTGATTCACAAGTAGTGTTTAGTGGTTTTAAGTGCGATACATGCCTTTATAGCGCTATACTGCCTGCTTTGAGATTCACAGAGCAGTGATAACAGTGCAGTATCGCACTATAATGGCTTTTTATCACCAAAAAAATGTCCTTGATAAAAAAAAGTCATACGATAGGGCAAAAAATGTCAAACTCGCCATTTTTTGCCAGTCTTCGCTATTCACAAAGCAGTGATAACTGATTTGTACTAGATAAGCTCCCCATTTTTTTCACCTGCTTAATGCTGCCGCAAAAAAAATTGAGACATGCATAAAAGCATTATTTTTTTCCTTGTACATCATTAATACAAGATGCCGGTGGGGGTCTCTGGGTGGTCCCTGCGGGTGTCCTGGGGGCCCTCAGGTGGTCCCTATGGGTGTCCTGGGGGCCCTCAGGTGGTCCCTATGGGTGTCCTTGGGGCCCGCAGGTGGTCCCTGTGGGTGTTTTGGGGGCCCTCAGATGATCCCTGCAGGTGTCTGGGGGCCCAACAAGGGTTCTCAGGTGGTCCCTATGGGTGTCTGGGGATCCTCGGGTGGTCCCCACTATGTCTGGGGGTCCTATCGTGGTCCTTGCAGGTGTCCGGAGCCCTCAGGTGATCCCTGTGGGTGTCCATGGGCCTCCAGGTGGTCCCCACTGGTGTCCGGGGGACCACAGGGATCCCCGGGTGGTCCCCGTGGGTGTCCAGGGGTCCTCGGGTTGCCACGTGGGTCCACGGGGGTCCCCACTGGCCATGGTACCACTCCTGTGCCCCAAATTTTCCCACCAATACTTTCCAATAAGTATTCCTCCCCCTCCCCCTAACACATACAGTACAGTAATGGGCAAAATTAGTGATTGTTTTGATTGCATTGGATATTGTTGGTGGTTGTTTATTTTGTAGGTTGACCATTGACTGCCATAGTGTTAAATTATGCCCATATTATATGGGCATGATGTACCCACTGTGCCAATAAATTGGTTTATTGGCATTTGTAATGTGTTTAGTTTTCTACGTAACGTGTTTTATTTTGGGCCTGTTTTGTTTTAGCTTCATCATTTATTGCTATAATGGTAAATCATGCCCATATTATATGAGCATGATGTACCCACTGTACCAATGAATGGGTGGAGGGTGGGGGAAGTTGCCTGGGGGTGGTGGTTATGCCTCTTGGGGGGGTAGTGGGTGATGGTGGGTTAACCCCTTAATTTCTATAGCATTTACTAACCGCTATGGTGATTAAGGGTTTAGGGGCCATTCGATTGTATTTTTTATTGTCTTGTGCTGGCAACGGAGGCCATGGACGGCGATGAGGATGAGAACGGCCTTCATCAGGCTGGCAGGGGTCAGTGCAAGTTTTATTTACTTTATTTCTGCTGGTTAATGTTTGATTTTCAATGGCAAATGAACTATTATCCATATCTGGAAAATAGTAATTTTTCCCATTACTGTACTGTATGTGTTGAGAGGGGGGGTGGGGGTGTATTTATTTCAAAGTATTGGGGAAAAAAATTTGGGCACGGGATTGGTACTGCAGGCCAGTGGGGACCCCTGGGGACCTGCGTGGACCACCCTAGGACCCCCAGACACCCACGGAGACCACCCGGGGATCCCTGTGGGCCCCCAGGAAACCCACGGGGGCTACCCAAAGGCCCCCGGGCACCCGTGGGAACCAACCGAGGATCCCCAGACACCCGCAGGAACCACCCAAGGACCCCCAGACACCCATGGGGACAACTCGGGGACCCACAGGGACCACCTGGATGCCCACATACACCTGCGGGGACCACCCAAGGGCCCCCAGACACCCGCTGGAACATCCTGAGGACCCGTTGGGACACCACTGGCCTTTAGTATCATTCCTGTGCATTAAAAAAAATTGCTTTTGTGTGTTAGGGGGTATAGGTGTTGGTGGGGGCACATGGGGTGGGTTGGTTTTGTATTGGTGGGTAGTACATATTGCAGTGTTTATTGGGGTCAATTGCCCCCAATAAACCTGCTATTTGGCCTTAACCCCTTCATTGCCTTAGTGTATAGCTGCTAAAGTAATGAAGCTGCTTTAATGTAATTTATGTTAATAGGAGGGGTACTCCTGAGCTGAAACGCTTTGGAGTTACATGGGGCATCGGGTGCCAGTGTTGCCGCCATTTTTAAATCGTCCACGTCACGTGACCGGGGGATTTAAATAATGAAGGAGATTGTGGCACCCCATATCTGGAACAAGGTGAATAAAGTGCGCAACTAAAACCTAACTTAATATTAACCACTATAAAAACCAAGTGAAGTGACGTGATAATTCAAATAATAACGATATTACGTGATCCTACAGATAAATTTGGAAATAGCGTCTGCAGCCGTAAGAGCAGGGGTGGCTCAAACACCCCCTGGAGCTAGAGCAGAAAAAAACACAAAAACACAGCGCACAACGCTCATAGTGCATTAAAAATATAATGATCAATTGTGTAATACAGGTAAGTATTAGGCTTACATCAAAAGTGAATTATAACAGCATTTCAGGGGTTGTTACCCAAGCGCCAACCAGGTATCTCCAGGACGATGTCATCAAGGTTGGCCACAGGTTGATGCCTCCGGATCTTGGGGTTCACTTCTATCACCCCTAGGTAGTGTCCGCTTATCAAAACGAGTTTCACCGGTGGGAGTGAGGGCACAGCAAGGAGACACAGCATATCCATGCAGCTCTTACAGGCTGCATTTTTTTCCATCAGCTATCGCGCTATAATATATAGATATAGTTATAGCACGGTAGCACCGGTACAAAAAACAGCTCCCACGATAGTGCATTTTTTTATCGCACTTAAAAAAATCGCCTTCACTTCTTAGTGAATCCCGCATTTGGCTTCATGTTGTAAAGCGTGATTTAAAAAAATGCATAGTCGCACGCAAAAGCACTGATTTATCACTGCTTTGTTAATCGGGCCCTTTGTATGGGAAGGTGCTTGTCCCTTTAAGTGTGGTCATATTTCAAAGTATTTGCAAAAAACAGAAGAGTGGCACCACTCTAATGTAAATGCATGTAACACCCACGTTTTGTAGAGGAATATCCAGATTCACTTCCAGTAGTACACATGGGTAATAAAGAAAATGTTGCCTTCATTGGAAAGGAACATAGCACACAGCAAAGCGATGTTTCAGGCCCATACACTGCCGTTTATTAGGTAAGTGTGACATACATAATGTAATTATTTACACTTTAGACAGGATCTCTTAATATATGGATTGAGTTTTTTCACTCCGCATATCGCTTCTTTCTTCACTTGGGACCCTCTGAGATATGTAAGGGGTTGTTAATGAGAGAGGGGATGTTGCTATGTCTAATGCGTCACTTAGCAACTTGACACAACGGCACTCTGGACGCTAGATGATGTCACTTGCTGTAGATTCGGGGCTTGTGGTTCGAGGGGTATATAAGCTGCACTGTTTGCCAATTGCATGTTACACTTACATGATGAAAGACAGTGTATGCACCTGAAACATTGCTGTAATGTATGGTATGTTCCATTTCAATAAAGGCAACGTTTTCTTTATTACCCATGTGTACTGCTTGACGTGAATCTGGATATTCCTCTACAAAACGTGAGTGTTACATCCATTTGGGATAGAGTGGTGCCTCTCCTCTGTTTTATGTCCCAAACTTTCTTAAAATAGTGGTTGTTTTAAGATATTTACTATTCCTTTTTAGAACACCTCAGCCCTGTATCATTTTAGATGACATTATCTGGAACATCATTTTTTCTTATGGCGTCAATGTATCAAGATCTTTTCATGGGATCAAGACCAACTTGCATCCTGTTTCCACTCATCAGTGAAGAAAGTCAGCAATAAAGAAGGGGCAGCTATGAAACCTGCAAGGCATGCATTCAATGAGGAGCTTTTAAAGAACGGGAAGGGATGAAATTATTGGTAGTGATATGTTACATAGAGCTCAAACATGAAATAGCAATATATCATGGTTTTACTCATCAGAGTAAAATTCCCTCTTTTTAGTCACTGCATACTTATGTATTTTATTGTTAGGTATTCTCCAAAATCCATGGCACTGAGCAATAATACATGAAAAACACCTAGTCCTTTTGTTACCCAAACTATGTCACCTAATTTCCTTGGACCTTCCTTTGTCTCTATAATTCTATGTAACATGGTTAGTCTACTCTGTCTGTCTCTTCCCCCCTGAACCAAAGTGATTTGAAACGGCGTTAAACACCAATGATAGTGATACAAGTGAGTAAATAGTATAAACAATGTGTATATAGTGAGTTGTAAGGCGAACCCAAAAAATATTCTCAACCTTCCAGGGAATATGTACGGATTCCCTTCAAGAGAATATCGATCCAAGGTGGGAAGGGAGCGATGATCTCAGGAACACCCCAGGAAAAAAGAACATAAAGTAATGGTGCAGTAAATCAACTCAATGTTGGTATAGTTGAGCTTGGCTCTATAGAAATGCCTACTTACAGCAGGTCAGTGATTACACAGCATTGGTCTGCACAGCAGGTAGATGTGGATCAGGACAGCAGGTAAGGATTCCCAGCAATGGAAAGGACTCAAACAAGAGATGTTGCAGGATACATTCGATAGGTAGATAATCATGGAAAACAAGGGGAGACCATGGTATAGATCGAAATAGTAAAATTTATATGTTAAAAAAGCAGGTAAGAATCGTACTCACAATAAGTACATAGAACATGTACACATAGGGTTTTACTTGAGGCAGTAAGTCGGAGTCACGGAGAGGTGAAGCAGTCAGCGTTTCAACTGGTCCGGCACTCTACTGCCTCAAGTAAAACCCTATGTGTACATGTTCTATGTACTTATTGTGAGTACGATTCCTACATGCTTTTTTAACATATAAATTTTACTATTTCGATCTATACCATGGTCTCCCCTTGTTTTCCATGATTATCTACCTATCGAATGTATCCTGCAACATCTCTTGTTTGAGTCCTTTCCATTGATGGGAATCCTTACCTGCTGTCCTGATCCACATCTACCTGCTGTGTAGACCAATGCTGTTTAAACACTGACCTGCTGTAAGTAGGCATTTCTATAGAGCCAAGACTCAACTATACCAACATTGAGTTGATTTACTGCACCATTACTTTATGTTCTTTTTTCCTGGGGTGTTCCTGAGACCATCGCTCCCTTCCCACCTTGAATCGATGTCTCTTCCCCCCTGTCACATAATCCCTAAGCAGTCTAGGCTGATAGGCCATCCTGTGGGCTTTTTATCCCCTCATGCTCCTCTCTGAGTGACAGAAGTGTGGTGGTGACTCATGGCCTGTGTATAGCCTATGAGGTATAGATACAGACCTTGAGCCCTCCCCTTATGGTTTCTCGGAGAGGCAGTGCCAAATTAAGGTAGTCTATTCTCCTCCTTCCTTAGGAGAGGGAGTGGGAGTTTCTCCTCCCGGCTGGGAGTGGGAAAGGCCATGCAGCCCTCATAGCTGACTGGGCCTGTAAGATCTAATGCTCTATACTCTTGAGCAAGCACCATCAAGAGGCCTGGATCCTCTGACCCCTTGCATCCGCTGTATGAGAAAGAACTTCAGCGACTGCAATAAACCATCCCTTTTATATACTTCTGCCTGGATATCAGTCATTGGACAGGGAGGATGGATGGAGTATGTTTTAGTGGAGACTGTCTCCAGAAGACTCTAGAGCCACTACAACTGGAGGCGATGACCTCATGAAGAACTTCCAAATGCCTGCCCATGTCTCTATACCAACGCAGACATCTCAGCTCTCCTGACCCTCACAGGTATGCCGCACCACAACAGCTAGTAGCTGCAACACGTATCTCCTATATGGTGGGGGTACATGTGCTACATTTAGAACACTGTGGATTTTACTGTGTGAATGTAAAACATATTTTCTGCATGTACTTGTGAGTCTATGAAGATTTTGTGTTCACCATTTGTCTTCTGATTAATCAGATCCCTTTGTATAGTATTATTAATGATGTCCCATATTTTTGCTTGACTGATGTGGAACTGCTGAGTTGTTTTGGAAGCCACAAGGATTACTCTTTATGATAAATTCGCTAATATGTTATATATATATATATATATATATATATATATATATATATATATATATATATATATATATATATATATATATAATACTGAGTTAAGTTATGGTGAGTAAAAAAAGTGACAAAAACCCTCCACAGGAAAGCAAATATGCAAATATAGCTGTATGCTCATCTGCATGTCTTAGGCAGGTCTGCAACCCCGCCTTTCCCCATTATCACCCAGCATACAGCACTTCCACTGCAGCAAGGGATTCTGGGAAATGACATGCAAATGAGCACACAGTGTCACTTTTTGCCTCAATAACCATATTTAACATGGTTCCCTATAGGCTTAAGCTTGCTGCATGGTCACAGCTTTGAGCACAGCCAGGGTTAAGGTGCATACCCAGAAAACCACCCACAGACAGCTGTTTCGACCTTGATGGGTCTCATCAGTGTGGGGTTGATTTTACTGGGAATGCAAGAGAGGCTTATGGGATAAGTGGAAGTGCTGTATGCTGGGTGATAATGGGGAAAGGCGGGGTTGCAGACCTGCCTAAGACATGCAGATGAGCATACAGCTATATTTGCATATTTGCTTTCCTGTGGAGGGTTTTTGTCACTTTTTTTACTCACCATAACTTAACTCAGTATTATGGTTTGGCCTATCCCATAAGCCTCTCTTGCATTCCCAGTAAAATCAACCCCACACTGATGAGACCCATCAAGGTCGAAACAGCTGTCTGTGGGTGGTTTTCTGGGTATGCACCTTAACCCTGGCTGTGCTCAAAGCTGTGACCATGCAGCAAGCTTAAGCCTATAGGGAACCATGTTAAAAATGGTTATTGAGGCAAAAAGTGACACTGTGTGCTCATTTGCATGTCATTTCCCAGAATCCCTTGCTGCAGTGGAAGTGCTGTATGCTGGGTGATAATGGGGAAAGGCGGGGTTGCAGACCTGCCTAAGACATGCAGATGAGCATACAGCTATATTTGCATATATATATATATATATATATATATATATATATATATATATATATATATATATACATATATATAGAGAGAGGTATCTGTACCGTGTTAGCCGATCTTTAATAATCAAAAATGAAAAGACAATACCGTTCTGTGGCTAACGAAATGCGTTTATTTGTGCGAGCTTTCGAGATACACTGCTCTCTTCTTCCTGCGATGTTACAATGAATGAAGCCAAAAAAAGGTTTTAACTTTAAAACAGTGCATCCTGGAGGGTTATCTGTGATTGAAGTCTATCCCTCACCCCTGTGCAGTATGCTGTTTTATGACTTGAGGTGTTAAATGGTCCCTGAATGTTAGTGATGTAAGAGTATCTGTATCTGTGTGTGTGTGTTTGTGTATGTAAATAAAAATGGTGAGGAGCCCACAGTGTATACAGCGCTTTACAAAAGGTGTGTGTAGAGTGGGAGTGTATATCAATGGTTTGGGTTGGTGGGGAAATGTAAGAGGCTGTGGCATAATTAAAAGTGTGTGTAGAAACTATGTGGTCCATATTGGTATATATGGATGGAATTACATAGAGTATTTGTATGTGTAAGAGACAGCTTGGTGCATATATATAGTACAGTATGTATGGACATGGCCTTTAACACTCATGGGAAGAGAGTTCTATCATGTCAGTAGTGACTCATAAAACTTCGGTCTCGGTTTAGGCCATCGCTAAGTGTCCCGAACAGTTGCATAAACAAGAGACAGTCCTGTCGGCGAACATTTCTCTGACTTTGGCCACAAGATAAACAATCTGAAGGTGGCCATACTCAAAAGTAATCTTAGAACACCGAAAGAGAGACGGTTGCATGAATACAAATTGATGTAACTGTTCGGGACACTTAGCGATGGCCTAAACCGAGACCGAAGTTTTATGAGTTACTACTGACATGAGAGAACTCTCTTCCCATGAGTGCTAAAGGCCATGTCCATATATACTGCGCTATATATATGCACACACTGCTGTCTCTTACACATACAAATATTCTATGTAATTCCATCCCTATATAGATTTAAAAACAGGACATGAAACACAGACAGAGCACAGTGCTACATCCATTGACACAAATACACGGTAAAGTGCCTATATATATATATATATATAAATATATATATACATATCTTTTTAATAAAATGGTCTTTTAGTTTAACTCTTTGGCCAAAGTGTCGTAAGCCCTTGAGCTCCTCCAAGACAGACCACGTCTCAAGGATCCTAACACTAATATAAATTCTTAATAACTGTACATTACCAGGAAGAATAATTTATAATAAATCTGTCAAAATTTATTGCATAGTTCTAAGTCTGATTGAAGCTCTTATTAACCTGTATAATACCAGGAAAAGCACTCTGTATTTATTGCGACAAATCTAATACAGAGTGCTTTTCCTGGTATTAAACAGGTTAATAAGAGCTTCAATATATATATAGGCACTGTACCGTGCATTTGTGTCAATGGATGTAGCACTGGGCTCTGTCTGTGTTTCATGTTCTGTCTCTGGTTTTAAATCTATATTGCCATGCTCAGTAGCACTCCTCTTTGACACATATACATATATATATAGTGTGTATATATATGTATATATATATATATATATATATATATATATATATATATATATATATATATATATATATACATATGAAGTAAGAAAGTAACCTCCTGAAGGTGACCGACAAAAGGATTGTCCAAAAGAAAAGAAACAATCGGATAGTCCTCCTGAGAGCAATGGCACAGCTGAAATGTACAGCCATTCCTCTCCACAGAATATCAAGAGGCAACGCAGCCAGCTGCCACGGCTGGCATAGCCGCAAAGGATTGCACCCTGCAGGTGAAACTACAGGGGCAAAAAGACTGTTCTTTCACACACGAAAAAGGAGACAGTCGCAGAGACATTTCACAAAAAGATTTATAAGAACAAAAGAGACTGTTCTTCGTCATGTCTAGGGAGAAAACAACCTCCTGAGGGCAGTTAACAAAGAGACACAAAGGCATATCACCAAAATACGTGGAGACATTCTCGTGCAAGAGAAATGCACCAATGACCTAGGGTGCACAGCGTTCTGGATAAAAAAGGACGACGACAAGCAAACACCATCGATGGAAGATAGAGAATTCCTGAGGTTAACGGTCAAGGAGCCCATCAAAGATGGACCGGGCAGTTGCGTTATCCCTCTACCATTCCGTTCATCAAGAAGACGCCTTCCAAACAACAAAGAGCATGCCATCTCTAGGCTCACTTCACTCCGCTGCGACCTACAAAGGAAACCGGAGTCCAAAAATAACTTTGTGGCCTTCATCCAGAAGATATTCCTTAGCGGCCACGCAAAGCCAGCACCTCCACTGAAGGAAGGTGAAGAATGCTGGTACCTCCAATCGTCTGGTGTCTACCACCCTGTGGAACCTGATCAAATCCGAGTAGTGTTCAGCTCCAGCGCTCAGCACCAGGGAGTCTCCCTGGACCACACTTGACAACCAGTCTTCCAGGAGTGTTGATCCGCTTCCGCAAGGAGCCAAAAGCCATCTCCAGCCAAACACCAGGTGATAGAGTGACATGCTACCATGACTGGCATACCTACAAGGGGATGCACTCGGTAGATAAAATTACAGAGACAAAAGGACTGTTCTTCCATAAGTTAAAAAAGAAACAGTGCCAGAAACTTTCACAGAGAGACATTGTGGTGCACCCAGCTAACCTGGACCGGTGCATCCACCCAACATCCTTTGCTAAAAGACTTTGCCAAAGGATCCCAAAGCCAGTGGTACCGGCCAGTATCACATCGTTATGTAGATGTGGACTTTCACATTGTTTGAGAATGTGATGTTATATTTGTTTGCATTCCACATATGTTCCACATATTCTATTATATAGTGGTATCTCCAGATACCAGATGGGGAGGGTCCTGGAACAGGATTTCATATTTCTCTGCCTCTCTTTGCAGCTCATAGGATTCATGTCTCCCTAAATTTAGCTGCCGTCATTTTCCCTGTCCCAGTAGCTAGGTGCATGTGAAAAGGCAACATTATTGTTACATGTTGTTTACACAGCCTTAATCAGTGGATTGCTATAGCAACCTCTGAGATTCTTCTCATAATGGGCTATTCTGCCCCCCTGTCTTTGCTGACAGTTAGTTTGTCCCATCTCCCTTCTAGTGTGACCCTTGCTCCTCACTTCCTTTTCCACCCAGGACACAGTGAGTACAGCACCCATCTCTGTTACACTCCTTCCGGCAAGGACTTATCCTTTTCACCTGCCCTTTACTACAAGGCATCCACAGAGAAGCACTCTCACAACACCATTACATCCACAAGTACCTGTATATACTGCTCCTTTCCTAATAAAGTGAAGACAATATTACAGGTCTTGGTGTGCTTTGGAAAGAGGGCTGAGTTGAAACTATCTGGGTCCATTCATACCCTAGACATGGCCCTGGGTTCAGAGTAGTGAAAAGGAAGACTGTGTGCTTTGGGGACACACACAGGAGCTGCTACTCACAGCCTTTATGCTAAAGAAACAAGCAAGCAGCTTACACAGAAAATAAGCAGCAGTCTCTCACCGCCACAGTACAAGCATACTGCTCCACATTGCTACACAGAGCCATCAGGCTCTATACAGCAAACAGCTACAGCTTTATGCAAAAACAAGCACGCAGTCTTTTACACAAGGCAGCAGCAATGCAATCAGACAAGTGCACTATACACAGAACTTTGATTGCTCTTCCTGTTTTTGAGTCCACCCTCTGCACAGCCTGACAGTGAGGAGCTACCATCTCACCTACCCCTGCACATGTCCCCACAGCTAGCACCACCAAGGGCCACGCCACCGGACAACCGCCAGGACATGGGTCAGAGCCACCGGACACCTATGAGTACAGCTACCCCTATGCTGAACGCTGCAGGACACCGCTCAGCATCATCTGAGACAGTTGCCCATCGCTGACACAGGTAACAGACCGCATGCCACACGCATTGGCTAAAGGCCTACACACACCTGCAGCATGGCAGAACTCAGATCCTCACCAGACATCACACAGGAGAGTGACCACTCAGACACAGGGACCGCTGTGCAACTGCAACAGGCGCAGGCAGACGCAAGGCCTAAACGGACAGTCACACTGACACAAAAGGCCCATGAAAAATATGAGGCCGACATTGATGCACACCGCGAAAAATTAGAGAAGGCCTGGGAGGAGACTGATCATGAAATATGTAATGTTGCAAGTGCTAGCAATCCAGAAATTCAGATTAAGCATGCTATTACTCAGATTAAGTCATGCCAAAGACGTTACGTAACGCTGTCACAAGCATATTTTACCTATCTGACAAGGACTAACACGGAAGACAGCCTGCGGGAACGCGACCTGCAAAAGGCAATTGACCTAGAACTTGATGGCATCGTGCAGACCGCCATCACGGACGCCCAAAGTGAGAGAAAAGAGCTCCTCCTTGGGACCGCATCGCAGCGCTCCAGCACATCCAGGCACTCATCAAGGTTAGCAAGATCAACACAATCTAACGCGTCCAGTGCAAGCGCTAAAAAGGCGCGAACCACCGCAGAGGCCGCACGTGCCAGGGCCGAATATGGTTGAAGAGTGGCAGCCGTAAGGGCAGAAAGAGCGCGCACAGAAGAGGAGGAGCAGAACGCCGCCAATGCCGCCGCTGCTGCTGCTGCCACCGCCGCCGCTGTGTGCAGAAAGGCCGAATTGGACGCAGATCTAGAAGCTCTAAGCAAAGAAGAGGCCGCCTCCGCCGCCATAGCCCAAGCTGAAGTCCTAGAAGCATCCGCACAATAGGGCAACGGGGAGCAACCGTACAGATGGATAGCCTCAGAGGATCCAGTACAACGCACTGAAGACTACGTAAAGAGCCTCTTCAGCGTAAACACCAGCGCACCATCTCAACACGAGGGGAGTGACACCACAGACACAGAAGACTTGCTAGGTCCACGTGGAGAAGACGCTGTTCCTGCAAGGGTACGCTCTACTTGGGCTAATCAGAGCTGCTACAGTGATCCACACGCCAGCGCGCACACGGATGCACTAAACAGGCTCGCAATCCAGGTACACCCACACGGGAAAACACAGCCTCTCACACTGACCAGCAGTCATCACGCGTTCACGCCAAGGAAGAGGCGACCAGAAGGACCCTCCTGGCAACTACCTCAGACAACGACCAACACACCGATGCCTCAGGCCTGACAGACATGGGCACGTACATGATCCGGCGTAACATGGTGCAAACAGGACTTACCAACTTTGATGACCGTCCTGAGAACTACCGAATGTGGAAGTTCACGTTCAAGGATGCAATCAAGAGCCTGGGCTTCTCAGCAAGGGAAGAGCTCAGCCTGCTATCCAAATGGCTGGGGAAAGAATCCATGGAACACGCGAAGAGACTCGGGGCGGCAAACGCAAACCACCCCCAAGTAGGTATTGACCTAGTATGGGAAAAGCTAGAATAGTGCTACGGTAGCCCCGAAGCAGTCGAAGATGCGCTCTTCAAGAGAGTCGACAGCTTTCCCAGGATCACAGCTAAAGACTACTCAAAGTTACGAGAGCTCGGGGACCTGCTGCAAGAGCTGGAGTTTGCAAGAAAAGACCATTCCTTAACAGGTCTCAACGTTCTAGACTCAGCTCGCGGAGTGAGACCCATCTTGGAGAAGCTACCCTACAACCTCCATGAAAGATGGATGTCACAAGGCTCCAAATAAAAAAGGGAGAAGCAAGTCGCCTTCCCTCCCTTCTCATTCTTCTTGAGCTTCATCCGCGAAGCGGTAAGGACAAGGAACGAACCCAGTTTCATCTTGGGTGCGCAGACCATACACAGTGCAAGCAACTTGAGGAATGAGAGACCAGTGGCGAATTACGGTAACACTCGAACACCCATCTCGGTCCACAGGACGTACGTGTCCCCCACGACCCAAACTACTCCCGACCAGTCGGTCGCCGGAGACAAGAAACCAAGGGACCCAAACAGGGAATGTCCCATACACAAGAAGCCACACCCACTTAACAGGTGCTTCGGGTTCAGGATGAAGTCCATAGAGGAACACAAGAAGTTTCTCAGAGAATTCGGAGTCTGCTTCAGGTGCTGCAATTACACGACTCATCTAGCCAAAGACTGTAAAGAGGACATCAAATGTGCAGTGTGTAAAAGCGACAAGCACGTAACATCTCTACATCCAGAGGTGCTGACACTCCACCAACTCAACAACCCATCCTCCATAGCGGAGCATGGCGGGGAGGAAGGAGAAGGAGAGCCAACATCTGTCATGTCTCAGTGCACTGAGGTTTGCGGAAAAGGACGTGACAAAAAGTCCTGGTCCATAATATGCCTTTTCGCAGTGCACCCCCAGGGACAACCTGAGAGGGCTATTCGGATGTATGCAATCCTCGACGATCAAAGTAACAGATCATTGGCGACGACGGAATTCGTCAACTTATTCAACGCGCAAGACAATGCCTCACCCTACACCCTCAGAACCTGTTCAGGGTTAACTTAGACAACAGGGAGAAGAGCAAGCGGCTACATGATATGTTCAGTGGACAACAGAGTGACGATAGCTCTCCCCACACTCATCGAGTGCAACTACATGGCTGTAAACAGGGACGAGATTCCCACACCAGATGGTGCACGCCATCACCCACACCTTAGAGGAACAGCCCACTACTTCCCGCCGGTAGAACAAGGCGCCAAGATCTTGCTGCTGCTCGGTAGGGACATCCTGAAGGTGCACAAAGTCCGTAAACAGCGCAACGGACCCCACAACGCTCCATTCGCCCAGAGGCCTGACCTAGGATGGGTGATATTGGGCAACGTGTGCATTGACAAAGGTCACGAACCAGACTATGTTGACGCCCGCAGAACAGCGATAACAGAATGTGGATTCACATCCCTCTCCGAACCATGTCTTGGCCATCTCCAAGTGACAGGAGGGCCGAGTGAAGAGAAGAGACAAGGTCATACCCCTGAGATCAACAAACCCACCTTCACATCAGGGGAATGTGACAATGGCCTAAGATGCTCAGTAGTCCAGACCACTAAGGATGATGAGTCGATTCCACTGAAGGAAGAAAGTAACCTCCTGAAGGTGACCGACAAAAGGATTGTCCAAAAGAAAAGAAACAATCGGATAGTCCTCCTGAGAGCAATGGCACAGCTGAAATGTACAGCCATTCCTCTCCACAGAATATCAAGAGGCAAAGCAGCCAGCTGCCACGGCTGGCATAGCCGCAAAGGATTGCACCCTGCAGGTGAAACTACAGGGGCAAAAAGACTGTTCTTTCACACACGAAAAAGGAGACAGTCGCAGAGACATTTCACAAAAAGATTTATAAGAACAAAAGAGACTGTTCTTCGTCATGTCTAGGGAGAAAACAACCTCCTGAGGGCAGTTAACAAAGAGACACAAAGGCATATCACCAAAATACGTGGAGAAATTCTCATGCAAGAGAAATGCACCAATGACCTAGGGTGCACAGCGTTCTGGATAAAAAAGGACGACGACAAGCAAACACCATCGATGGAAGATAGAGAATTCCTGAGGTTAACGGTCAAGGAGCCCATCAAAGATGGACCGGGCAGTTGCGTTATTCCTCTACCATTCCGTTCATCAAGAAGACGCCTTCCAAACAACAAAGAGCATGCCATCTCTAGGCTCACTTCACTCCGCTGCGACCTACAAAGGAAACCGGAGTCCAAAAATAACTTTGTGGCCTTCATCCAGAAGATATTACTTAGCGGCCACGCAAAGCCAGCACCTCCACTGAAGGAAGGTGAAGAATGCTGGTACCTCCAATCGTCTGGTGTCTACCACCCTGAGAAACCTGATCAAATCCGGGTAGTGTTCAGCTCCAGCGCTCAGCACCAGGGAGTCTCCCTGGACCACACCTGACAACCAGTCTTCCAGGAGTGTTGATCCGCTTCCGCAAGGAGCCAAAAGCCATCTCCAGCCAAACGCCAGGTGATAGAGTAACATGCTACCATGACTGGCATACCTACAAGGGGATGCACTCGGTAGATAAAATTACAGAGACAAAAGGACTGTTCTTCATAAGTTAAAAAAGAAACAGTGTCAGAAACTTTCACAGAGAGACATTGTGATGCACCCAGCTAACCTGGACCGGTGCATCCACCCAACATCCTTTGCTAAAAGACTTTGCCAAAGGATCCCAAAGCCAGTGGTACCGGCCAGTATCACATCGTTATGTAGATGTGGACTTTCACATTGTTTGAGAATGTGATGTTATATTTGTTTGCATTCCACATATGTTCCACATATTCTATTATATAGTGGTATCTCCAGATACCAGATGGGGAGGGTCCTGGAACAGGATTTCATATTTCTCTGCCTCTCTTTGCAGCTCATAGGATTCATGTCTCCCTAAATTTAGCTGCCGTCATTTTCCCTGTCCCAGTAGCTAGGTGCATGTGAAAAGGCAACATTATTGTTACATGTTGTTTACACAGCCTTAATCAGTGGATTGCTATAGCAACCTCTGAGATTCTTCTCATAATGGGCTATTCTGCCCCCCTGTCTTTGCTGACAGTTAGTTTGTCCCATCTCCCTTCTAGTGTGACCCTTGCTCCTCACTTCCTTTTCCACCCAGGACACAGTGAGTACAGCACCTATCTCTGTTACACTCCTTCCGGCAAGGACTTATCCTTTTCACCTGCCCTTTACTACAAGGCATCCACAGAGAAGCACTCTCACAACACCATTACATCCACAAGTACCTGTATATACTGCTCCTTTCCTAATAAAGTGAAGACAATATTACAGGTCTTGGTGTGCTTTGGAAAGAGGGCTGAGTTGAAACTATCTGGGTCCATTCATACCCTAGACATGGCCCTGGGTTCAGAGTAGTGAAAAGGAAGACTGTGTGCTTTGGGGACACACACAGGAGCTGCTACTCACAGCCTTTATGCTAAAGAAACAAGCAAGCAGCTTACACAGAAAATAAGCAGCAGTCTCTCACCACCACAGTACAAGCATACTGCTCCACATTGCTACACAGAGCCATCAGGCTCTATACAGCAAACAGCTACAGCTTTATGCAAAAACAAGCACGCAGTCTTTTACACAAGGCAGCAGCAATGCAATCAGACAAGTGCACTATACACAGAACTTTGATTGCTCTTCCTGTTTTTGAGTCCACCCTCTGCACAGCCTGACAGTGAGGAGCTACCATCTCACCTACCCCTGCACAAGTCCCCACAGCTAGCTCCACCAAGGGCCACGCCACCGGACAACCACCAGGACATGGGTCAGAGCCACCGGACACCTATGAGTACAGCTACCCCTATGCTGAACGCTGCAGGACACCGCTCAGCATCATCTGAGACAGTTGCCCATCGCTGACACAGGTAACAGACCGCATGCCACACGCATTGGCTAAAGGCCTACATACACCTGCAGCATGGCAGAACTCAGATCCTCACCAGACATCACGCAGGAGAGTGACCACTCAGACACAGGGACCGCTGTGCAACTGCAACAGGCGCAGGCAGACGCAAGGCCTAAACGGACAGTCACACTGACACAAAAGGCCCACGAAAAATATGAGGCCGACATTGATGCACACCGCGAAAAATTAGAGAAGGCCTGCGAGGAGACTGATCGTGAAATATGTAATGTTGCATATGCAATGTTGTCCTGGAACAGGATTTCATATTTCTCTGCCTCTCTTTGCAGCTCATAGGATTCATGTCTCCCTAAATTTAGCTGCCTCTCATTTCCCTGTCCCAGCAGCTATCTGCATGTGAAAAGGCAACATTATTGTTACATGTTGTTTACACAGCCTTAATCAGTGGATTGCTATAGCAACCTCTGAGATTCTTCTCAGAATGGGCTATTCTGCCCTCCCCACTGTCTTTGCTGACAGTTAGTTTGTCCCATCTCACTTCTAGTGTGACCCTTGCTCCTCACTTCCTTTTCCACCCAGGACACAGTGAGTACAGCACCCAGCTCTGTTACACTCCTTCCGGCAAGGCCTTATCCTTTTCACCTGCCCTTTTCTACAAAGCATCCACAGAGAAGCACTCTCACAACACCATTACATCTACAAGTACCTGTATATACTGCTCCTTTCCTAATAAAGTGAAGAAAATATTACAGGACTTGGTGTGCTTTGGAAAGAGGGCTGAGTTGAAGCTATCTGTGTCCATTCATACTCTAGACATGACCCTGGGTTCAGAATTATATATGTTGTGGTTATTTTAGGGTTCAATATGAGCTTATAGGGGTTTTGTATGTTTTGCAATTCTGTTCAGCTGTTCCCAGCTGATTTGGAGGGTGGCTCCTCCTTCCCAGGTTTGAAGCTCACCCCCTCCCACTTTTAAATGGTTAAAGCTCACTCCATTTCATGTTCCACACTTATGAGAACTTGCATGCAGTTTGATTGCAAAAAATCGAATACAGAGTGCTTTTCCGGTATTATACAGGTTAATAAGAGCTTCAATCAGACTTAGAAATATGCAACAAATTTTGACAGATATATTATAAATCATTCTTCCTGGTAATGTACAGGTTATTAAGAATTTATATTAGTGTTAGGACCCTTGAGACGTGGTCTGTCTTTGAGGGGCTCAAGGTCTTACGACACTTTGGCCAAAGAGTTAAACTAAAAGACCATTTTAATCAAAATATATCTATCTATCTATCAATATATATATATGGCGCGAACGGGGGAAATTTGAGCGCGAACGGGGGAAATTTAAAAAAAAACACGTGTGCTTCTTGGGCCAATATTTACTCGCCCGGGGGTTAAATCCACACGCCCCGGGCGTGTAAATGTATAGGATTGTCGAACACAGATAGATTTTACCAGATGGGAGTCCTGGAAAAAAAGAGACAGTTTTTTCCCGGACTCCCATCTGGTTAAATCTATCTGTGTTTATGTGCATAAGGGACAAGCATCAGCATATGTTTTGTTTACAGTGTGCCAACTGAGTTTCATTTTTTTTACATATATATGTATATATATATATAGGCACTGTACTGTGTATTTGTGTCAATGGATGTAGAACTGGGCTCTGTCTGTGTTTCATGTTCTGTCTCTGGTTTTAAATCTATATTGCCATGATCAGTAGCACTCCTCTTTGACACTTATACACATACAGTTAGGTCCGGAAATAATTGGACACTGATACAAGTTTTGTTATTTCGGCTGTGTACCAAAATAAATTCAAGTTACAGTAAAATAATGAATATAGGCTTAAAGTGCAGTCTATCACCTTTAATTTGAGTGTATTCACATCCAAATTGGAGGAAGGGTTTAGGAATTACACCTTTTAATATGTAGCCCCCTCTTTTTCAAGGGACCAAAAGTAATTGGACAATTGACTCAAAAGCTGTTTCATGGACAGGTGTGGGCTATTCCTTTGTTATTTCTTCATCAATTAAGCAGGTAAAAGGTCTGAAGTTGATTCCAGGTGTGGCATTCGCATTTGGAAGCTGTTGCTGTGAACCCACAACACGCGGTCAAAGGAGCTCTCAATGCAAGTGAAGCAGGGCATCCTTAGGCTGCAGAAAAAAAGAAAATCCATCAGAGAGATAAAGATGGGGGAGTGTACCTGAGACAGGTACAAAAGGTCCCTTATATTGGCGCACAGCAGACCCTTATGATATACTATGGTCAGGGGTGAATGAATATGTACAAAGCACAAAAATAAAAAAAGTTTATTAAATATCTTTAAAATGTTGTGTGGTGTAATTCACTTAGATAAAAATAGACTGGATAAGTCTATACTACTACTGGGTATCCCTAGTCAGTGCCAGTGTGGGGTAGTGATCTCATGCCAGATGGCTCAAAATAGGAGGTGTTTGAGACAGAGTGTGAGAGATCACTGCATGCAAATGTTTACTGATACTCAGCCAAATCTTGATAGTATGTGTAGCAAGTCTAGGTTGTATAGTAGCTGCCTGCACTGATGTAATGCGCTGATATGGAAAGGCTAAACAGCACGAAGGTAACTACCTATGCCTGGGCTGAGCATATAGTTCCCAGCCGTGCTGTGTCGTGTGGTGAGAGAATCCTACTGCGCGTGTGTCACGTGGATATTGTCGGAAGAATCGTGAGGGCAGATGGGATTCATGCGTATGTTAGGCAAGGTAGGTAAATTACAATTGCTATACCCTGCTTTGAGTATAGGTATCTCTAGGTTTCATAAGAGATGTGCAGCTGTATGGTGAATGCTGTATACCTCCAGGACTGAAGGACAGATAGCCTAGCACTGTTGTGCTTATAGGTAAGAGACTCTCTTACTGCGCATGTGTAGCAATGTTCCGGTGCAACTAAGGTAATGCCTTGCGCTGATAGGGCAGGGTAGGTGGAATGAACCTGTATGGATTACCTATAGCCCTAGGATATTTCAAGAAGGGGCACAAGACTAGTGCTACTATGTTAGCAGATGCCTAGTCAGAGTGATAAGTGTCAGAGTAGCTGCTGTATACTTGTCCCTATGGCATATACATTTACTGCCATACCATGTAGGGGATGTAGTTGTAGATGCTTATATGTGAAAGCAGAGCTTGTTTGGTTCAAGGGCAAATCTAGACCATGAAAGCATAGCTACTTGCTCTGCACATTAGAAAAATTTGGCATTGAAAACGGGACAGGTTTTTCCTATATTTAGTAATTGTAGAGTCACCCTGTATATCAGATGGAAGGTCCAGCTGGTGTATGTATCATGATTCTGTTAGGTCAAATCACCATATTAAGATGTAATCTTATTCAGGTATGCGTGCACCCTGTCTCAGCTGCAGTGCTGGTGTGGATCAAAGTGTCACGATGCACCCTGTTTGTGTGCTAATATTGATCTCTGAGACCCTTTGTAACTGAGGGAATCATTGCCAGCTCGCATATGCTATATATAGTTTGTTTAGCGTGTGAGCACAGGGAGCACTGTCAAAGTTGTAGCAGTGCTGGACACCTCTTTAAGTGGGTGTATCAAGGAGTGCACGATCTAAATATCAAATAAAGATGCCATGAGAAGCACTAAAAGTTTAAGCAATTATGTTAGGTAATACACAAGTAGTAGTGTGTCGGCAAAGACCCGACATGCAGCATGTTTCGTCGCTACTTGCGACTTCTTCCGGGGTGGGCGTGTCTGCGTCCCTTGCGGCCCCTTTATACCCGGTGGTTACCATGGTAGCCATAGGACGCTTATTTGCCGAGATTTTAGTGGTGGTGCAGAGGTACTGCATCTATGAAAGAAAGATGGTTTTAAAATCATTCTGACCATTCTGGTGTAGTTTAGACAGTGTTCACTGTCAACGAGTATATGACAAGAAGATATCCTATCTGTTAAGTCAATTGCAACTGATTTTAAAGAAAAGATGTAAAAACAAAGCCCTCATTCATGCCAGATGGATAGTGGGTGTTCAAAAGATATATCCATCTGGCTTCACACTGCAATAGCTTCTTGTCCCAATTTCCTTTTCGGATATTGGGTGGTATGTGGTCTATTCCTTGAAATGTCAGGGTATTGGTGTTCCCTGCATGGAATTCCCTTACATGACGGGAGACCGGGGTGTCCAGTGAGTTTCTGATGGCTCCAATGTGTTCAAGCACCCTACGTCTCAGTTCCCGTTTGGTTTTTCCCACATATTTCTTGACACATATGCAAGTGACAAGATAGATAATTCCTGAGCTTTTGCAGTTTATGAAATGTTTAATGTTGAAAGTCTTTGTGTCACCAATGTTGGTAAAGTGTTTACTCTCATTCATGAAGCTACACGCTTTACAGCCATGACATTTGTAAAATCCTTTTATGCTAAGCCATGTTTTGCTTTTTTTATTTTTTGTAGAGAAATGGCTGTGCACCAAATGATCCCTGATATTTGCTGTTCGTCTCCATACGATCGAAGGGCGATTTCTTAGGACCAATTTGAGGTCATTGTCATTCGTCAGTATGTGCCAATGTTTTGTGAGGATTTTGTTAATGTCTCTCCACTGATTGTGGTATGTTGTAATGCACCTAATTTCCTTCATGTTTGTTTTCTCTTTTGTCTTAGTTTTCAGGAGATTATGGCGTGGGGTATTGATAGCCCTGTGGTATGCTGTCTTTAGTTGTCTTTTTGAGTATCCCCTGGCAAGGAAATTGTCTCTCATTTCAATACTTTGCATTTTGAAGGTTTGTGTATCTGAACAATTCCTTCTTAAGCGTAGGTATTGGCCTGTGGGGATGCCTCTTTTGAGAGGTTGAGGGTGAAAACTGTCAGCTCTCAAATAACTGTTAGTGGCAGTTTTTTTCTTAAAGTTACTTGTGGTTAGGTAACCTTCTTCATTTACAGTTATACGTAGGTCCAAGAACGTAATGTCTGTTGCACTTATCTCTGATGTGAGCTTCAAATTGTGCTCGTTGGAATTGAGTAAATTTAGAAAAGTTTCTAGCTCCTTTTTGGAGCCTCTCCAAAGCAGTAGGATGTCATCTATATAGCGAATCCATAGGTCTATGTGATTAGTGTATAGTGACATACCTTCGGAGAAGACACTGATCTCCTCCCACCAGCCTAAGTACAGGTTGGCGTACGTAGGGGCACACGTAGTCCCCATTGCTGTACCTTGTATTTGGAGGTAATACTTAGAGTCAAACAAAAAGTAGTTGTGTTTTAAAACAAATTCCAAAAGCTCTACAACAAATTGGTTGTGATCAGAGAAGAGGCGGCTGCGGGACGAGAGAAAATGTTTGACTGCCAAAACACCGATTTCGTGTCTTATGCTAGTGTAAAGGGATTCGACATTGAAACTTACTAGTAGTGTGTCAGGCGTGACCTGTATCCCTTCCAGTCTATTCAGGACATCTTTTGTGTCCTGTACAAAGGACGGCAAAGCAGTTACAAATTTCCTAAGTACTTTGTCAATATAGATGCTGGAGTTCTCAGTCAGGGAGCCTATTCCAGAGACTATCGGTCTACCAGGAGGTTTAGTGATACTCTTATGCGCAGTAGGATTCTCTCACCACACGACACAGCACGGCTGGGAACTATATGCTCAGCCCAGGCATAGGTAGTTACCTTCGTGCTGTTTAGCCTTTCCATATCAGCGCATTACATCAGTGCAGGCAGCTACTATACAACCTAGACTTGCTACACATACTATCAAGATTTGGCTGAGTATCAGTAAACATTTGCATGCAGTGATCTCTCACACTCTGTCTCAAACACCTCCTATTTTGAGCCATCTGGCATGAGATCACTACCCCACACTGGCACTGACTAGGGATACCCAGTAGTAGTATAGACTTATCCAGTCTATTTTTATCTAAGTGAATTACACCACACAACATTTTAAAGATATTTAATAAACTTTTTTTTATTTTTGTGCTTTGTACATATTCATTCACCCCTGACCATAGTATATCATAAGGGTCTGCTGTGCGCCAATATAAGGGACCTTTTGTACCTGTCTCAGGTACACTCCCCCATCTTTATCACGACACTCCCTTGGCAGCACGCTACTCCATCTAGGGTTTGAGCGAGGTCTCTTTCCATAGTACTCCATCAGAGAGATAGCAGGAAGATTAGGAGTGGCCAAATAAACAGTTTGGTACATTCTGAAAAAAAAAGAACGCACTGGTGAGCTCTGCAACACAAAAAGGCCTGGACGTCCACTAAAGATAACAGTGGTGGATGAACGTATGAACCCCTTCACAACATCCAGCCAAGTAAAGAACACTCTCCAGGAGGTAGGCATATCATTATCCAAGTTTACCATAAAGCGAAGACTTCACGAGAGCAAATACAGAGGGTTCACCACAAGGTGCAAACAATTCTTAAGCCTCAAGAATAGAAAGGCCAGATTAGACTTTGCCAAACAATATCTAAAAAAGCCAGCCCAGTTATGGAACAGCATTCTTTGGACAGAGGAAACAAAGATTAACCTGTACCACAATGATGGGAAGAAAAAGGTATGGAGAAGGCTTGTAACGGCTGATGATCCGAAGCATACCACATCATCTGTAAAACACAGTGGAGGAAGTGTGATGGCATGGGCATGCATGGCTTACAATGTCACTGGGTCACTAGTGTTTACTGATGATGTGACAGAAGACAGAAGCAGCCGGATGAATTCTAAAGTGTATATGGATATATTCTCTGCTCAGATTAAGCCAAATTCAGCGAAGTTGATTGGACGGCGCTTCACTTTACAGATGGACAATGACCCAAAACATACTGCGACAGCAACCCAGGAGTTTTTTAAGGCAAATAAGTGGAATATTCTGCAATGGCCGAGTCAATCACCTGATCTCAACCCGATCAAGCATGCATTTCACTTGCTGAAGACAAAACTTAAGGCAGAAAGATCCATGAACAAACAACAACTGAAGACAGCTGCAGTAAAGGCCTGGCAAAGCATCACAAAGGAGGAAACCCAGCTTTTGGTGATGTCCATGTGTTCCAGACTTGAAGCAGTCATTGCCTGCAAAGGATTCTCGACAAAGTATTAAAAATGAACATTTTATTTATGATTGTGTTAATTTGTCCAATTACATTTGAGCCCCTGGAATAAGAGGACTGTGTAAGAAAATGGTTGCAATTCCTAAACATTTCATACGATATTTTTGTTCAACCCCTTGAATTAAAGCTGAAAGTCTGCACTTCTACTGCATCTCGGTTGTTTCATTTCAAATCAATTGTGGTGGCGTACAGAGCCAAAATTAACTGTATATATATATATATGTTGTGGTTATTTTGGGGGTTCAATATGAGCTTATAGGGGTTCTGTATGTCCATCCCTATATACCAATAGGGACCACATAGTATCTACACACACTTTTAGATATGCCACAGCCTCTTACATTTCCACACCTACCCACACCATTTATATACACTCCCACTCCACACACCTTTAGTAAAGCGCTGTATACACTGTCTGCTCTTCACCATTTTTATTTACATGCACACACACACACACACACCCACCCACACAGATACTCTTACATCACTAACATTCAGGGACCATTTAACACCTCAAGTCATAAAACAGCATACTGCACAGTGGGGAGGGATAGACTTCAATCATAGATCACATTCCAAGATGCACTGTTTTCAAGTTAGAACGATTTTTGGGCTCATTCTTTGTAACATCGCCGGAAAAGAAGAGATCAGTGTATCTCGCACAAATAAAAGCATTTCGTTAGCCACAGAACGGTATCGTCTATTCATTTTTGAATGAATATATATATATTTAAATGAATTTTTTTTGCTTTTCTTATAAAAATCAGTACACTAGAGAAGACAATACAGGTAGGCAGAATGGAAAGTTAAGGTTCAGTTGAATCTTTAGCACTGTTCATTTAAATCAGTAGCTCACAGGACCATTAAATCAAGGAGGATAACAGTTACAAATTGTCAGAAGATAACTGAATGAGATCCTTTGTATCCTGTACTCTGGCAGGAGTGGATTAAATAAGAAGAGACTGATACAGAAAGATTCACAGAACATATCTTTCATAACCTAATATTTAGTAATTCGATGATTGTGCTTGCTCAGAGGAGACAAATGTGTTTATCTACTGTATACAGTAGGAATTACAATTTATGTGGCATCAACAAATAAATCCTAATAAAATAGCACGAGCTCCAATGATAAGAAATGTAAAAAAAAACATTATTTTTTATTATAACATAATGAAAAGGCTAGTAGTAAAAACCTACTTAACACAGAGTTAGAAAATGCCAGTGGCATTTTTGTAATTTCACATAAAACAGACTATTTGGGGGCAAATGCCGTGTGATCACTACAATAATAGTGATCACATGCTCCTGGCCATTTATATTTCTCTAAGGTGGTAATAATGTTCCACCTTTGTTTTATCTCACTATTCAATTGTTTTTCCAAAGTTTGGAATCAAACTTATAAGTTTTCTTCCTCCATCTCTTTAATATCCCGTGTGGTGGAACAGAAAAGCTATTTTAATTTTGTCTAGTGTGAAACATTGAGGATTTGTTCACTTTAGGGAGTCGCTTAAAAATTGGAAATTGAGAAAAATGTTGTGTAAATGACGGTTGCAATTCAGCAAAAGATTTGTAAGATTGGCCTGGTAATAGTGCTCTCATGAACACTCTACAAAAACTGATGGAGCTCATGAAGGAGCAGGTGATGGAGATAGTGGTCCCACAGGTGATTGGAGCTGGTTGTCCCGCATCCAATGGAGCTGGTTATCCAGCAGGTGAAGGACCTGGTGGTGGAGCAGGTGAGGAAGCTGGAGATATTTACTCCTTTTCTGGAACCTCAATGAGGGTTATTATCACTATTTACTCCACTTCCACCTAAACGACATGAGGTTCCTGCAAGGAGGTTTCCAGCTCCAGAGATTACTGTCTGCTTGATGTTCCTACAGAAAAGGTAAAAAATAGACAGAAATTAAGTACTATAGTGTTTGGGTAAATATAACACAATGACTGCAGAGTTTGTGACCACACATCAATTTCTGAACATTTAAAATCCCTTGACTATGTTTAATATAATTATATAATTATTATGTACCATATTGTAAGCATTGTTCCATGCGTGAATTCCTGTGAGCTAATAGGGAAAGCTAATATTCCTATGAAGATAAAATATATAACTGATTACTTTATAGCCATTGTTCAATGAATGTAATACATTAGGCATGGCCTGTAGCATAATTTAAAAATTCTGTATGAGATCCTTAATGACATCATATCACATAAAGCTTATTGTGACAACTACCCAGCACATAGTAAATAATACTGTAATGTGTGATATAGAAGGTAATTTGCAATTCTATATGTACAGTGGCGGCCGCCTTTAGCCTCGTGCGGCCGTAGCGGCGCAACTCTGATAATCACGGACAGATGCATTTTTTTTGTCCAGAGTATATTGTGGTATTTTAGCGCTCGTAATATTAGCATTTTATTATCGCTGTCTGCAATACTGCAACACCGTCTAAAAACTCAGGGGGGCGTTCGCGAGGTGTTGTCTTCGAAGTCTAATACTTTAGCAGTTCAAACTACATCAGTGCACAGTCTGCGTGTGTGCGTGCAGTAATTGTAAATTTCATTTGAAACTCTTATCGACAGACACCTCTACAGAGTCATTCAGGTTCTGAAGCTTGCCATTGTGTTTTTAATCCGTCCTTAGCCGAGCGTCACCTCTCTGCGCTTGCGTGTAATCCTCTTTGGGATGGGAGCTACAGTACATAGCTGATGATTACTGTGCATGTGCCTATAAATTCACCACTGCTTGCTTGCGAAGTTCAAGAGTGAGTGACCAAAAAAATAAATATTTTTTTTTCTCCTCATTTTTTTTTTTTTTTCTCCACAAGCCTGCCTAGACCAACTTGATATTACGATATTCAATCTGTGCTGTAGCTTTTGACTGCGACCCTGTGCATTTGACTGCACATGGTTGATTTGTGTGCTTTTTACTGTATGTACTGTATTTGGGGGTATAGGGATCAAATTAATATGATGACCTGCCTTTTGAAATTATGTCATTTCTTTGAACTGCAGTACAGCTAATCCTTCATGCAGCTGTACCCAGTGCCCCCCTCTCCCACGCATACACACAAGGCGTGCTCAAGGATTTGAAACTCTTATCGACAGACACCTCTACAGAGTCATTCAGTTTCTGAAGCTTGCCATTGTGTTTTTAATCCGTCCCTAGCCGAGTGTCACCTCTCTGCGCCTGCGTGTAATCCTCTTTGGGATGGGAGCAATTGTGCAGTATCTACTGTAGAAGCTGCTCAGCCAATGATATTGCTTACAGGAGAATCGCTTGACTTTTGAATTGCACTGATATTGATATTTTCAAAATAAAAAAACAGAATAAAATACGGCAACATTACTCACCATAGAATTTCCCAATCAGCTGGCGCCGAGCCACTGCCAGTCCCGTATTCTTGATCATACACGTCGTTGACAGGTGACGCGGGACTACTACACCTGTAGTCCGCTGATGAGGCTGGAAATCGCTTAGGTACATGCAAGCTTGCTCGAACCTGTATACGAAATCTGGCTCAGGCTGCAGGTATCTGGGCGTGGACAGACAGCAAGGGTTTTCACTGACGGTCGGACCGTTATTGGAAGCCGGTGCTGGTGCTGGCGCATTGCTTGCCAGCGGCTGACGTTTCTTACGTGGTTTTAACACGACCTTTCACCTTTTGCCGTCTCCATGATCATAGATACGGGGAAAACCCAGTGATACACACCAGTACCCTCCAATAAAATTGGGATCAATACGAAAAAAACATGGATCGCTACATAACTTTTTCCTTATTGCACGCTTCCACACATGAGCATCTGGCGAAAATATGTAAAAGTCATAGTTTTCGATAAAATACTGATAAATTTGAACAACTGTTGCCATCTTATCATCTGGGATGGTTTTTGGTACTGTTGGGACACCGTAGCAGTGGACGAGAATTGGTGACGTCATTGCGCGAGCGGATCGGGTGCATTCCATGAAGTGATTCACAACGGAGCACGAGATAGGATCCCGGCAGCAGGAGACGCAAACACCGCCAGGCAGACGGTGCATCCCGGCCTTAAAGACCATTAACCAGTGCATTTGACCTATTCACATCTGGTGAGTAGGTTTTCAATTTTTACCAGGCGGAGCAAAGATCAGAAGTCTTGGACACAAATTTCAAGCCTCCCACTGTGACAGTGTGCAAGCAGCTTGTTCACATCACCAGTCAGTGCCAAGCACTGGTTCAAATATTTAAAAAAAAAATTATGTATATTTTTATGTATATTTTATAGATAATTCAAACAATAAATTGCTCCTTATATAAGTTTTGTATCCCTTGGGTAATACACTATTGCAGGCTTCCTGCATGTTTTGTCTTTTGTTTTTCCTGAGGTCACAGTCTATACGAAGAAAATTCAAGTCCCCACCTCAGCGCCAGAGGAGGTTGCTTTTGTCCACATCTTATCATCTGTTGCATTAATCGCGGCCCATATTAAATAAGCGTACGTTCTGTCGGGTTTTTGGAACACGGACTGCAGTTGTGCACTCATGGCGGGACTCTGGACAACAACCAGACCAGAAACTGTGCTTGTCTTTCTTTAATATGAAAAGCCTAAATTGATACATTATTGTAACCTCTTCCTTCAGTCCCAAGGCCAATTTACAATAGACCACTGTGGTATTTTTTAAAATGAAACACCTGCAAGTCGACACATTACTAAAGCGCATGCGCATTACAATTCATGAGTATCTGCTATCTGGCGGATACACGAAGAATTGCAACAAATTAAATCCGAACCATTATCAATAAACACATCAACCGCGGCTGTGAATGCAACATGAATGCGGTATAAATGCGGTCAGAATGCGGCATGAACGTGGTGAAGTGCGTGGCATTCGGAAAAAAATCCCGGAAAAATGCGGTGATGTTGGAGAATAAAAGGGGCCACGGCTGTATACACTAGATTGGTACACTGTACACAGTATGATGTATGTATGTACAGTACTTCCTAGGCTTCTCCTGCTGAAGATCCCCTATGTCAACCTATTACCTGGAAGGTGATATAACTTCCATCATACGTGTCTTGTACGTAAAGAAAGTAAGTTGGGGTCAGGGTCCTCTTCCTGTCTGCCTTTTCTAGATGGTATGCTCAACCATTTGTTTAGTCTTACTGTCTACCCTGTGCTTCTTTAGCATATCCACAGATGGGACAGTATTACCAGGGGGCATTTATCTTGCCGAATAGATTGTCCCAAATCCACCACGCCATCGATTAGTCCATTAAATATTTGTAAACTTAATGTGTATAACCTGTTTAATTGAATGCAACCATTTATTATTAAAACTGTTTCTTTCCTGTCTGTCTCTTGTGTAACAAAATAGTATTTGATTATAGTTGTTCTAAAAATGACTGCAAGTATTGCGCTGCCCCTTAAGTGGAGACCTGTATTTACTTATGTAGCCCTTGTACCCCCCATGGTACTGAACAACCTGTGCTGCTATCACCTATCCAGCTCACAAGAGGCCTGAGTGTAAGGAATCTGCTCCTGGCTTTGATTCTAGCCTTGCAGATCTTTGCAGTTTACAGAGTCTCCCTCTGGCAATCAATGGCACATGTACTGCCTCTCACTGCTGCCCTAGCCCGTGCTCCTTGATAAAGTGCTTGGTGCATGAAACATGTAGGAGGGTTTTTGTACCTCCCTCTCTCTTTTATGGACCAATAAAGGTTATTGCTGTGCGCCTTTTTCTGCATGGATGTTTACTTATTTCTCCTATTAAGTCTGTGATACCTGCAATTCCTTTAATTGATCCCAAGACCTCTGCCACTGAGTCTCCCATGGAGTCTGATGTCCTCACTAGGGATTCTCAAAAACCCAATTCTGAGACAAGTGCAATGTTCTTTGATCTTATTACAGTAACTAGTTCACTTCCTACTGGTTCTCAATCACCCACTTCAGTGACAAGCAAGATGACCCTTGTTTCCATTAGAAAGTCTACCCCAGTTTCTTTCACGGATCATGCCACAGCCCCTGGGATGACTAAAAATGACAAAGCTCCTCACGGCTGGGAATAGCCTTTTTCGTTCTAATCTTCCTATAACTCCACGCTTAGCCCTAAAGTCTGGGATGTCCACTCCGCTATTAATACTGTTTCACGCTGATTTGCCCACAGTATTCTGGGTATCCGCTACTGACTGCATGTCTGCTACCACGACTTCAGGGGTATCGCACTTGGAACTTTCGGTAATACCCGCTGCGTCCCTTTTTTAAAAAACTCCTGTGTTCAAGATGGAGTTATATTTTACTGTATTTTCCACAATACTTAGGGTACATACTATTGACTGTCCTGTCGCAAAACTAGGGGCACCTCTCAGGAAGGTTTCTGTAGCTACCGATGCAAAGGACCCTGTGCTTAAAACAGTCATATTCCGCATTGCTCCTCCCACATTATCATGTGAGACCTTGTTACCTGGGACCTTCACGCCTAACTCAAGTTCATGTTCTTCATTTTCTTTCTCTCTGTTGGAGGTACCCAGCTTTAACTCCAAGACTTCTATTCCTAAGGCTGATGCACCGCTTACCCAGCTTCCTGTTTTCTCAGATAAGATCTGTTTTCTCACCTTTCAAACAGAGTCTTTACTCACAGGTTTCTGTGCGGTGCCTGAAGTGCCCTTTCTGGATTGCATTTGGTCTTACTCTTAGACGAAGACACCCATACTGGACCTCCTTGCTTTACCTGAGGTGTTCGTCCCTGTTCGCTATGGGTCCACTATGGGTATGGACATGCTGTCCCCTACTGTCCCCTTGAGGCTTACTATGCCCTTCGCCAAGGCCATAACTTCGGATTTGACATTCCCTAAATATCAGAGGCCAAAGGAGGCGGACCCTTCTTCAACTGCCAGTACCACGATCAAGAATTACATATACACTGCTACCGACTCCCTCGAATAGCTTGGGATAGCAACTCGGCTTTCACTCAAAAGTACCGCCTCAATATCTTTCAGTCAACCCTCCCGCCCAATACCCTCACTAACCAACACCTGGAATCCCTTGGGAGCTAAAGACTCTCGCAAGGTCTTACGTGCTGATTCCACCAAAGTCATTGCCTGCCCTGAAGGCCCCAATGTCATTCATGTCCGACAATCAGTGTCCTGTGTCCCATACTCTTGGACTATTACTATGCACCAGACACCTGCCTGCTGCCCTTCTGATGTCCCTATTCCGGAGTCTCCTGCCCTTTCTCAGTTTTGGATTTCCAAGTCCCCTGGTCCCATTTCTCATGTACCGAGAATCGCAGTGCCACCGCTCTCCTTTGTGGCATCTGCCAATGTACGGCTGGATTTTGGACCTAATTCTCGCCTGAGAAACTTCAGGAACAACTCAATGTCTCCCAGACCTATGAATGGCCCTGTCCACCCAGGCTTCTCACCCAGAGGTGGGGGTACTGTAAGGAATGCCAACAAACTGCTGGCTTTCAATGCTACCTCCCACCTAAGGAAGTTTAGGAACAATTCCATGTCCCCCAGATCTATGAATGACCCTGTTCAGCCGGAGGTCTTACCTGAAGGGGGGGGGGGGGATACTGTAAGGAATCCGCTCCTGACTTTGATTCTAGCCTTGCAGATCTCTGCAGTTTACAGAGTCTCCCTTTGGCAATCAATGGCACATGTGCTGCCTCTCACTGCTGCCCTAGCCCGTGCTCCGTCATTGGAGGAATTCTCACACACCTCCCTCCTGTGATTGGATCTCTGCCCTTTATATACTAGGCCCTGGCACTGATCCAGTGCTGAGCATAACCCTTCACTAGATGTTACTGTGTTCAGCCACAAGCCTCTTGGCTTGTCTCCTTGTGTACTAACCTTTTGAGTTCTCGTTATCAGTTCTAGAGGCCTGCTGCTACTCTCCACGCAGAGGCCTGAGTTCCTGTGTTCCAGAAGCCTGCTGTTACTCTCTATGCAGAGGCCTGACTTTCTGTGTTCCAGAGGTCTGCTGCTACACTCCACACAGAGACCTCTCCCGGACTCCTGTGCTGATGCATTGGTTTGCCAGCACTGTTCCTTTCATCCTGCTGCATACACCTCTTGCAGAGGTTGCTGTCTTCACCCCGTGGCCTGCTGCTCTTTCTCCTTTGCAGAGGCCAGCTTGGACTCCTGCGCTGAAGCACTAGTTTACCAGTGTTGCCTGGCAGTGTGCCCACTCCGGTCAGTCTTCCCTCTCCTAGACCGGCTCCATGGGCCGTGGACACCACTCGTGCAAACCCTGTTCCCGACCTGCAGCGATTACACTAAAGCAGAAAGACCTGCTTGATTTCCTGTTGCTGACTCCCTGCTTGGACTACGACTCTGGCACGTCCAATGACTACACTGTTCTCTCCTGACCTGAACCCGGCCTGTTTGACTATGAACTTCACACTCCGGACCAGTCTGCGCGGTCTAAGGTTGGTGAACCCCTCCTCAGCCCCGCGGTCCAGCCCCGGTTTGTGGCGAGCACAATCGTAACACTGAGCCTCCGCCACTGGGAGTCTGGGGTGTTCTTATTATCTTATGCAGCGCCTCCACCAGCGAGGGATCCAAGCGTAGTGGGAGCTGTTCCTCACCGGAACCGATATACACAATGATTACACACGCTTGTATATGAACAGTATTTACTAAACATATATATTGCATATACCATACCATTACACAGCCGCAGCATATGACCCAATAGTGTCACCGTCAAGGTGGATGTTCCAACAGCACTGAATGTCTGAAAGCAGTGGCAGATTATCCCCCCACAATAATACTTTCTGGTTGAGAACCCCAAAGTACTAAAGTGCCTGGACACTTAACCCTTGAGTGTCCACCAGCAAGTTTCTCCCAAAAGAGTGTGTGTGTGTGTGTGTGGGATAGGGCGCTTCCCTGTGGGTTGGGGCTCCTTGGTGCACTTGTTAATATCTCCCTGGTCTCAGTCCAGACCAGGATAACAATGGAAAATCTGCAGATCAACGGCGTGGCTCCACACTGCAATCTGCTGCTATCCTCCCGATTGGATCCTTAGGCAGATGCCTCTGGAGGGGTTTCCCGACTGGAGTGTACCCCTATATATAGTCTCTATCACGGATGTCTGAGTAGTCTCCTCTGCAACAGGCTGCGCTTCTTCTAGGCAACGTACTGCAGCATATCTTACACTATTGCTACTGTGAAAGAGTCCCTATCCTAGGGCCTTTCCCTACAGCATACACAGAGTTTCTCTACAGTGAGTCAGGGATCTATCTGGGACCTTGGGGATATTCTGGCCTAGCCCACCGAAGCACTGCTCCGGGGTCCCTCCCTCCTCCCTCTCTGTCCAGACCTTGACTGCCCCTTCCTGTCCAAGCATGCAATCCTCTTTCCTTTCCTTCCCAGAGGTATCAGCCGTTTCATTGGCTCCCTGGCGTCAGGTTGCACTCAGCCCCTAAGCACTATGGGACTGCATTGGGGCCGCGTGTGCATAGTGTCCTGTGCCTGCGCGACTCTATTATGGCCGCCGACTTTCCCCTGTGCATGCGCAACCTTCCGGGAGTGCGCAAGCAACAAAAATTAATAAAGGGGACGGACAATCTAATTTATGAGGAGAGGCTAGCTAAATTAGATTTTTTTACATTAGAAAAGAAGCATTTAAGAGGGGATAATACAACTATATACAAATATATATATATATATATATATGTACAAGCTATACATTAATGATGAACATAATTGGAAGAAATGCTATGAGGATTTTAGCAACAGATGTGTAAAACTATACTAAATTTTGCAAGGATGAATATTACCACAATCCCTTAGTTTCACACTGAATCTCAGTGTATTCTGTCTATTATGAACTAATTTGAGAATGGTTAGATGAAAAAGAGTATACTATGAGAGAATCTTAACTCAACCAATATATCATCACTCCTTGAGGAAAGATGCTAGATCTACGAATCAGTTATCGCCGCTTAGAGAATCCCGCTTACTGGCTAAAAACGTTTGCCGTTTTTTGCCTGATCGTGCGTGTTTTGCTCGCAGGGCTAAAAAAAATATTTTAAGGCTGATAAAGCACTGTTATCACTGTTTAGTGAATCGTGCAGTAGCCTATATCGGCCTTATCACTGCTTAGTGCATAGCCCCCTCTATAAATAAACTTAACATCTACAGCACAGTGCAGTGGACTGCAGAGTCTGTGACATCACACAAACCCTATGGTGTAGCTGGTAGATAATTTACACTAGCATATGAAAGGTCCTTGGTTTGATTCCTGTATGATATGGTATAATTTATAAATTATTATTTTATATAATAATTTATAAAACAAATAAAATAATCATTTATAAATTATACCATATCATACAGGAATCAAACCCAGGACCTTTCATATGCTAGTGCCAATTCTCTACTTGCTACCCCACAGGGTTTGTTTGATGTCACAGACTCTTCTTATAGAGTATTTATCACACCAACCTGTGACGTAGCAGGTAGTGAATTGGTACTAGCATATGAAAGGTCCTGGGTTCGATTCCTGAATGTGTATTATATAAAATGTATTCATGTTCGGTTCCCACATGGTGTAGGGGTGTGTGTGTGTCCGTTAGCAATAAAGCAATAAAATCCCACATATTATTGTGTGTGTGTGTGTGTGAGACATGTGATCCTCCTCTGCGCTCGAAAGTCTACGTAAGTGCCGCAGACATGGACGCAGCCTGATGAATCAGGGAGAGGAGAGAACTGCAGAGAGGAGAGAGCTGCAGATGCCAGTAAGTACTCGCAGAGAAAAATTTCATAACGTGATCCCGGTTATAACACGGTCTCTTTCTGTGGACCCTGAGGACTGCGTTATAACGGGGTTCAGCTGTATATATATATATATATTTATAGAGAGAGATTCATGCACACAACAATAGTCACTTATTAAAAGTTTCTTAATTGATGTGACTTTGATTTAACTTTAACTTCATTGATGTGCTGCCATAATAAGTTTTCTTTAAAAAAAAATTTTTTTTAAGGTGTCTTCATTATTTTATTTCTAAATAAAAGAAAGGCTACACATAGAGAGAACACCCGCACAGCTGAGTAGTGAACCATGGTGAGGTGCTAACTAGGTAGGGACATGAATGTATACAAGAGAAAAGAAAACCTAGTATATAAGCACTCTATCACAACTGGATGTATAATTATATTATTAAAATACTTTATTGATGAACAATGAATAAAAAAAGGGGGGTTAAAATACAATATATATCAAACAGCACGTGACTGTGTCATTTGTAACATAACTATGGGTAGTTAGGTTGATAGTACATAAGGAGATCCCTGATAGATATTCAGGATCTTGTGCTATACATATAGCTGCCTATAGATATAGGAAAGGGGCCATAGTGGGACCACTATGTAGATGAAGTCTCGTCCCAATATAAATGTATCAGAGCGTATATTTATAGACGCGCTGTAAATTTAGACTTTGTACGGTATATATGTTGATAAATCCGGGCATACAATGCGGAGATAGATCTTATGTGTGTGACTACCTGTGTTATATGGTTAAGTATTAGGCTGGAGGGAAACCTCGGTCATACTGCTTGGCAAGATGTCAATCTGTGAGGGTAACCCTCGAGTGGAACACTGAATAGAATAGAGGAGGAGGGGGTTACAGGTCCGCCTCCAAAAGGAAGAAGTTATGAATGACATATCCAATGTTATAAATATATCAGGAACTACTCTCTCCCCTATAGAGTTGTCACTACTGGATAAAGGTCTAAAATTTTCACCATCCATGAACTTTAATTTGTTTGATACCACTATTGATGTGTACAAGTTTGTTCGGAAATTATCCTTGAAAAAGTTTTTTGATAATTTTATTCCAAATGTTTCTGGGTCAACCGGAGATGGTGACTTGGATGGGGGGACACCACTCGCTATCGAGAGTGATGTCCCCTCATCTGACTCCATTCCTCCGGTATCTATTGCTTTACATACATTTAATGACTTTTGTAAATTGCAAGACATGAATGACCTTCTGTCTGAACAAACTTCTGATGATATTAGTATTCCTACCTTTTCAGAATGGAACTCAGGCCTAAAAAAGAGCTCCATCTTCTACCCCACTCATGTTAAGGGTCAATTTCTAACTATGTTTGAAAATTTGGTCATTAGGGACCTTCGTCTCCCAGCTCAGGGATTTTCCTTTTTATGTATAGATCATGACAATTTGAATCAAAGTGAACGTCTAGCTTTAAAATCTTTGAAAAGTAATCATGCTTTGGTCATTAAGAGTGCGGACAAGGGTGGTGCAGTGGTGGTGCAGAGTAGAGACGGTTACGTCAGGGAGGCATTACGCCAACTTGATGATGGCCTATCCTACCGTGTACTACCTGCCGATCCCACTCCCCACTTCTTGGATGTCCTTACTGAACTGGTGGACTCAGGTGTTATTATGGAGGTTTTGTCCAAGGAAGAGGTTAAATATATCATACCATCACATCCCATCATCCCTATCTTCCACCATCTCCCAAAGATCCATAAGACATTGGTCGACCCTCCAGGTCGTCCAATTGTCTCCAGCATTGGATCTTTGGGAGATGGTCTGTCAAGATATGTGAATGGTTTTCTTCAGCCATTTGTTAGGAAATTGCCTTCATTTATACGGGACTCTGGTGATCTTCTTGATCAGATCAAAAATGTAAATTGGGACAACCATTACTTGTGGGTAACACTTGATGTTACCTCTCTGTATTCAGTTATACAACATGATCATGGGATGGCAGCTGTCCGCCAATTTATTGAGATACCAGAAATTTCAATCTTTCAGTCGGCTTTTATTTTGGATGCTATTCATTTTTTACTCACACACAACTTTTTCACATTTAATCAAAAGTTTTCTTTACAATTAATTGGCACTGCTATGGGCACAAGCTTTGCTCCTTCTTTTGCAAATCTATTTATGGGGTGGTGGGAAGCACTTTTCATATATTCAAGCACTAATTCTTTTCGTCACAATATTGTTTTTTATAAAAGGTTTGTGGATGATTTAATTATTATTTGGAAAGGGGATGTCACTACACTTCACGCTTTTGTATCTTATCTTAATGACAATATATACAACTTAAAATTTACATTACATTTTCATTTCCATCACATTGAATTTCTGGATCTACAATTATTTGTGGATATGGACAAAACAATCCAAACTGATGTCTATAGGAAATTAAACGCAAGAAATAAATTTCAGAAGGCGGACAGCTGCCATCCATCTAACATTATAAAAGCCATACCCAAGGGGCAGTTCCTCAGACTGAGAAGAAACTGCTCCACATTTAGTGGTTTTCTTTCTCAGTCTGAGGACCTGACGAAGAGGTTTTTGGAAAGGGGATACCCTAAATCCCATATAGCAGTTGCTTTTAATAATGCAGTACAAACAGAGAGGGCATCATTGTTGCCCGCATATCCAATTGGGGATTCTCGTCTTGGTAACACTAATGAGATACATGTTAATAAACAGGGTACACATGGATTGATAAAGTCTAAAAATAAATGTCCTCTTTTTATTTCACAGTTTAACAAACAAAGTGGAAAAATTAATTCAATAATTTCCAAACATTGGAATGTCCTATCCATGGACCCTGTCCTTAAAAAATATGTTGAACCTGGTCCTACTTTTGTATACCGTAGAGCGAGAACAATTGGATCTTATGTCTCACCAAGTGAACTTATTACTCCAGGGTCTGTAAGACCTTATGTCACCAGGGAATCCTTTAAATGTGGCTCTTGTAGTGTATGCAAACACATGAAGCCAGTGAAAAGTTTTCTACAGTATGTCTTGCCGCAGCCACAGGATGTGAACAAAGTAAAAAACAAGGAATTTTATATCAACAGTTTCATAAATTATAAAAGTCAATTTGTTGTTTATCTCATAACATGTGGTTGCGGGAAAAGATATGTGGATAGAACGATTAGAGCTCTTAAGGTCAGGATGTTAGAGCATTTAAGGCTCATAAGATTGAAAGACACTAATCATCCCATTTCCAAACACTTCACAGAATGTGGTCAGGGAGGAACAAGTAACTTTTCCTTCCTGGGAATTGAATTAGTTAATTGTAAATCTAGAGGAGGTGATCATGTCAACCTTCTGAACCGTAGGGAGGCGTTTTGGATTTTCACTCTCCAAACGCGCTTCCCTATGGGCCTGAATATTGACTGGCAGTTAACACATTTTTTGTAATATGCTAATTTTCATGAGTTAATTATACTTCAAGTCAATTTTGCTCAAACAACAAATGGATTGATCAAATTAGCCCTTTAAGTTTTATAAAGTTTCATATAGCATATATCACACTTGTTTTTTGTGTTAATGATAGCTTTATTGTACAATGTTTTTTATGTACTATATGTGGACATATTTCCCTGGTTCCTAGGTTCTAAATATACATTATATGTTATGCAGTATTTATGTATTCACATGTTTTTCAAGTTATTTAGATGTTTTAAATCACTTCACTTTTTGTAATTTTGTGGCTATATGACTTACATACTCTTATTTTCCCTTTAAGTGTTAGCATAGATGTAAGTTATTATTGTTAAATTTATATTTTTCCTTATGAATAGAATGCTTTTCTTCTTCTTTTTTCTAATTTTCTTAAACTTTTGATTTTAGCTTTGTTTATGTCTGCATCGCCGCTATGCGCATGTGCAGTGATTAGCATTGCATGTATGCGTCATGGGGATGTTATTGTATTAGTGGGGCAGTGATTCTCTATGGCTTGCCCTTAACCAAGATGGCCACACTGCCTGTGGGGCTTGCTTTGCCCTTAGAACGGCACTGGGTCGCTCTGCGCATGCGCGATGACGCGCGTAGCGTCATGACGTTATCAGGTTCCGTTTTCTTGGCGCAAAACGGCCCACAGGTAAAAGGGTATTTAATTGATGTTATTACATTGTGTTTTATCCTTGAAAAAGAACGCTGTGATGTTCGAAACGCGTTGGATGGGTCTCTTGTCACATTAAAGTGCCCTTTTAATCATTTTTTTGTTTTGGGTCCTTCCTGCTCCGTTTTCGCTGGTGCGCTTTTTGGTCTCCCTTTTCCTGTTAGAGAAATACCTTAAGGCAGAATTTATCCCCAGGGGTCTCAGGGTGAACATCGCACCAGCATACGATATAACAGACAAAGACTTCACCAGATCTTGGGAATTAGTACTTAACCAGTGCTCAACTATGTTAATGGAACTTCTGGTTACTTACCAGAAAGAAAAATTAGCACAAGTTAACACTGACCTTGACATTTTACTGGCAAAAGTGGAAGTTTGGAAGACCAATGACAAATTTGTTGAGTTAGAATGACGATTAAAGAGTAATATAGACAAATTCACGGGGGACCTGAAGGAGCGCAAACATAAAAAATTCCAGAGAGACACTGAAGATTACCAGACAGGCAAGATCTACAGATATAAATTTGCCTCAAAAGGTCGCAAACAACAAACTAAACCTAAATCTAACACCCAGGAGTCCTCTACAGAGTGGGAGGTATCCGAGAGTGAGGAGGAAAGACCTACCACCTCAGAAACTAATACACCTGGACCCAGAACCTCTATTGCCCATTACCTTCCTCAGGTCTCTTTTTTAGAACAGAGAAAACCCAAAGAGGGCCGGAAAAAAGAAAAAGAAAACCAAGGAGAGGGAAAGGTATGGGCTCTAAAAAGCTGGAACACAAATACCTCCAAAAACAAAAACAAAAAAATGAGAGGTTACCAGGGCTATTAGAATGTGACGAGCTTCAAATTATAAATCTCTCGGATAAAACTCTCAATGAGAACCATATACAAGTCTTGAAACGTGGTCTATCCTTTTCACCGTCCAATAATCTGAACATATTTGAATGGGTCAAGGATGTCAATTTATTTGCTCGCAAACTCAAACTACACAAAATGTACAGATCGAGAGATAGAAGAACAGCGATCTGTGAAGGTGTTCCCAAAGCTGACGCAAGGGAAACTGAAGCCCTTGACGATCTTATAGCCCTACTGGCCGAATTTGAAAGGCCACCGGGTGAGGGGCCCTTCACTGATCTCAGGCCTAAGTCAAAATGTATGCCCTATGGGGAACAATATGCCCATATCGATACTTTTGTTAACTTGGTCACTAATGACCTTGAATCCCTCCCGAAGACCAAACTACTTGATAACCTGAGCATAGGTGAAAAACTAGCCCTTGAAGAATTAGCAGACGCAGAAGATATTGTCATCAAACCATCCGACAAGGGTGGCAATTTAGTAATCTTAAGATCCAAGGACTTTGAGAAGGAAAACATGAGGATTCTGTCTGACCGAGCCTGCTATGAGATTCTGGAGACAGACCCAACCTTGAAGTTCAACAAGGAATTGACTAATATTCTCAACAGAGATCTGACCTCAAAACTAATTTCTGAAAAAGAATATAATTACATCTTGGTCCATAAACCCAAAATTGCCACTTTTTATAGCCTTCCGAAGGTCCACAAGAATTAACAACCACCCCCAGGTAGACCCATAGTCTCTGGGATTGGTAACTTGACGGAAAAAGCAAGTTCATATGTGGATAAGATCTTGAAACCATTTCTCACCACCTTGCCCTCATTTATCAAAAACACAAAAGATGTCCTCACAAAGCTAGATGGGATCTCAGTGGCAGATGACTGTATTCTGGTTACCCTTAATGTGGAGGGACTATACTCAAGCATTAGGCATGACCAGGGAATACGGGCAGTCAACCACTTCCTTAGCACACGCAGCCAGTATCCTCAAAATCATAACAGTTTCACGGTGGAATTACTGCAATTTGTTCTACAAAGGAATTATTTTTGGCTCAACATAACCATCTACCACCAGATACAGGGCACAGCCATGGGCACAAAATGTGCCCCGACATACGCTAACCTGTATCTGGGATGGTGGGAATCAACAGTAGTATTCTCAGAGGAACTCGAACATTTCATCACGTTTGTGGAAATATGGCTGCGCTTCATTGACAATGTGCTAATAGTGTGGCGAGGGTCTGAGGCTATGCTTAAACAATTTATAGAGATCCTCAATACGAATGACCTTAACCTACTCTTGACCCTTGATTACAACCCTGAACAAATCTGTTTCCTTGATTTACTGATCTCAAAGGGCAACAATGGCCTTCTTGAAACAACAATTTATCGTAAAAATATAGCTACCAACAGTATTCTTTTGGCTAGCAGCCATCATCTCAAATCCCTGATTAAGGGACAATTGGTTAAGGGACAAAAGGTTGGACAATTTCTCTGACTGAGAAGAAATTGCAGTAACGATGAAGATTTTGAAGAGAAAGCCAGGGACATGAAGAACCGTTTCACAGAAAGGGGATATAGCCAAAAAATTATAAAAAGGGCCTACAAGTGGGCGAAACATCAAGCCAGATCTGAACTGGTCAATGATAAAGTCATACAACCAGAAGAAAGAACAGTAATATTCATAGGCACCTTAAATAAACAATGGAAGGTGGCTAGGGAAGTCTTACACAAACACTGGCACATCTTAAGGGCTGACGAAGACCTATGTGATTCCATACCTCCCTATCCAGCCATGGTTAGCAGACAGGCCAAAAATCTAAGGGACCATCTGGTCCATAGCCACTACAATGTGGAAACACCCAGGGCTACCTGGCTACCACCCCGTGTCGATGGCTGCTTTCATTGTCAAAGATGTAAAGCCTGCCAGCACATAACTGTATCCAAAACTTTCAGTAACCATGACAACACAAAACATTTTACCATATGCAAATTCATAAACTGCAATACCACAGGAGTGATTTACATGGGAACCTGAAAATGTGGAAAAAAATATGTGGGCAAAACACGCCGTCTATTCAAAACACGAATTCTGTAACATGTGGGATCTATTCGCAACAAATTGGATACCCCTGTTGCCAATCATGCAAATAGATGTCAACAGGGAGATCTGAAGGCAATATCGTTTGTGGGAATATTTTCTCCAGGAATCAGGTGGGGGGACTGGGATACTGAACTACTCAAGATTGAGTCTAAGTGGATATACACTTTGGGAACATTGGGCCCATCTGGACTCAATGAGGGTTTTGTTTTCAGCCCCTTTATTTAAATTGAAATGTAATTTACATTTGAATTTATTTTAAGACAAATTTATCCATCTGTTCCCGAAAGGGTATTTTGCTTTCAAAGACCCCTTCATTCGTTTCATAAATCATCTGTACAGCATTTGAGTCAGCCTCAAATGGTGCCTTAATTATAATCACAATAAAATCAATTATAGTAAATGATAAGACAGAAATCATTAGTGTGCAATTTATTTATTATCCTGGTAGATATTGTATCCTCCTGGTATATCCTCTAAATCTAGCTATACCACCATTATAACACAGTGACTAACCATCACTGAAATCAATGAATATTAAATCCCAATATCACACTTACCCCACTTTCTGTGAGCATCTACAATAGTAATGCCTCACATGTACATAGATCACTTTTAGCCATAGTTACCCAGCCCTTTAGTGCTTTGCCAACTGACATATACAGTCTGCAATACATTGGGGGCTTTTGGGTCTGGCTATTTTAGTTGCTACGATTATCAGACCACACACTGTGCACTCCCTGCAGTGAGATACACCATCTGTCCTGATTCAGCAACTAAGGGGTTAAGTGTTCTCACAGATATACTCACAGTGACTATTTAAACCTCCATCCACACACAGGGACCTCCCCTTACGTGCCCTGAAGAAGCGTTCATACGTGAAACGCGCGCGTCGGCCACACACCTCCCTACACACGCGGGAAGCTTTTCATTTTGAATGTAGCATTGCATTGACACTGTTTCAAGCTACTACACTATCAGCGACCTCCGTGTGTCTGTTACCTTGATCCTGCATGTTATATTCCCCACTGCTGAATCCTTTTGCCCTTAGGGGCCGTTCACTAGCCCACTATTTAGTTAGGCATACCCTCGAGCATATCAGCGCTGATATATCAATGATCAGCGCTGATATAGGGGACTATGCGTTGCTAGTTCAGCATTAATGTGTTCTACCTGTTCTATGTAATTTCTACATTTTTGTTCTGCTAAGTGGGGGTGCGGGTGGGTTCGGGACCACACAGACCTCACCTCACGGCACTTGCCTCTTACTGGTGATTCGCGTCAATCAGCTGCAATTATCGGCATTTCAAGAAGCACTTATGGCGCTATTTTGCTGATTCTCAAGTGGTACCCTACTATCTGAGGCTTGAGTAGGTATATACATCATTTATGATTGTCCTAATTGGACAATTAATTATAGTACACTGCACAATCAGGCCAACAGTATTTCTAGGGGCTGCGTATCCCCTGAAATATTTTGGTTGCTATGCTATATTTACTCATTCACCCTGCCGATCAAGGGGTGAGGGTTTCACGTAGGTTACGGGTCTATATTAACCCCACTGCATGGCACTTACCTCTGGCTTGGGGACCGCTCGCATCAGCTGTTACACACCGGCAATTAAGAAACATTCTCCGGCCGGAGTCACTGCTCGTTTAACATCACTAGTACAACCGGAGCCTGTATTGTATACTCACGAGTGACATGGTGGTCCCATCTGGACGCACCACTGTACACAATTACACACTCAGGCGGATATCTACATTTCCCGAAGTGTTTAGGGGGTGTCTGTGGATTAAGGGTCTATACTGACCGCACCGCACGACACTTGCCTTTTACCTTGGGAATCAGCCAGGCTCATTTGTTGTATTTACCGGTGTCTGGATAAGCAATACTTTCCAGACACCCAGCCGATCTTAGAATCTCTCCTAATACGTTTACCATACCCTGCATGCGGTGCTCACGTATTGCCTATTATGCACTGCATGCAGCATTCACGTATTGCGGAGGTTCTCTCTAGTTCTTCGTTTGTGCTAATTATTTTCTATTTTTAGCCTCCCAGTGTTCACACTGATAAAGGAAATCCCAGAATCACTTCAAGGAAATACTGATGCTCCAAATTGTATGCTAGTAATACTGATTGTCCAGAATAAATGAACTGTATGTGTATCTATAAAGCACTTCCGTTCAGAGTCCCATTGTGGTATAAATGTAAATAATCACCCCACTTGATCGAGTGCTGTAGCCTCACATAGGTAGGGGCTGGATAGTGGTAAGGAGGCCGTGTGGCAACAATACCGCCGCGTCCCCTGAGGAAGAACAAAACGGCTAAGTATGCCGCCACCCTCCGCCACTGCCTCTCTAATCCCGGCGCCACACAAGAACAAGATGCAGTGCTCACGTATTGCCTATTATGCACTGCATGCAGCATTCACGTATTGCGGAGGTTCTCTCTAGTTCTTCGTTTGTGCTAATTATTTTCTATTTTTAGCCTCCCAGTGTTCACACTGCACTCATTTGCCCTATCATCCCTTTGTGAGGGATGTGAGGGTTGATATTATACACCTATTACCTCCCTCCTTGGAGATATAGGATTAGTTGCTTATACCATCCCTAAGGAATTATCACTACCCCCCGCATTAGTCTGACAGCCTAGCCACAGTATACATCAATTAACTTTACATGTTGGCACTATATGTATGATTACCCTATTGAGGGTGTCAACATCATTTATTTCATTGTGCATACTCTGTCATCAATTGTGGCTAAACGGCGCAAGGGGCATTATTCTAGTCAGTGTTCCACTCTAGGGTTACCCTCACAGATTGACATCTTGCCAAGCAGTATGACCGAGGTTTCCCTCCAGCCTAATACTTAACCATATAACACAGGTAGTCACACATATAAGATCTATCTCCGCATTGTATGTCCGGATTTATCAGCATATATACCGTACAAAGTCTAAATTTACAACGCGTCTATAAATATACGCTCTGATACATTTATATTGGGACGAGACTTCATCTACATAGTGGTCCCACTACGGCCCCTTTCCTATATCTATAGGCAGCTATATGTATAGCACAAGATCCTGAATATATATCAGGGATCTCCTTATGTACTATCAACCGAACTACCCATAGTTATGTTACAAATGAGAAGTGTCTCAAAGAACAGCTTCAAAACCACATTCAATATTGCTTTTAAACACTGTATAGATGATTGATACAGTGATGCTTGTTTTAAATGTTTCTATATACAGCTGAACTCCGTTATAACGTGGTGCTCGGAGTCCAAATAATGAGACCACGTTATAAACGGGATCGGGAAAAAATGGCTCCCGTCGTGATCAGGGATTCCGCGTCTGCCGGATACTTCAGTTCCCCTGCCTGCGCATCAGACTTCAGTCCCCCTGCCTTCATCATACCTCAGCCCCTCTGCCTCTGCAATCACACCACGTGTCAGCCATCATGGGGGGGGGGGGGTGGTGTGATGTTGGGTGCATGTTGTGTGTTGTGTGTGGGGTGTGTGTGGTGTTTGGTGTGTGTGTCCCAGCAGTGCAGGAGAGAAGCCAGTGGTGAGTCGGGGGAGAATCTCAAACATGTAAGCTCTTCCAGCAGCAGCAGGAAAAATCGTGGAGCACAACCGAGGAAATGAAGCAGGGTAGACGTGGTGTGGTGACTTCAAAGAATTTTATTCAAACAGACAGGTGTAGCTGGTGGATCATCTAACGCGTTTCAGCCATAAGGCCTTTGTCCTCTTCTCCCTCTGGTGCTAATAGAAATAGGTTAGTTGTCAATAAGACCTATCAAAACATCTTTAATATCAGTCGACATACCCTTACACCAGTTGAAAAGAAAGTGTTAGGTTAGGGCCTCACCTTTGCGCCAATATGTGGCCCTAACAGCTTCAACCTCCATATTGATGTCCATAAATTTGCAGGCAAATTGGCACTTAAGAAATATTTTTTAAAAGATGCAGTTACCCATCAGCTAGATCAGAAACTTCTCAATGTTGAGCCAAATAAACCGTGTACTAATTTTAAAGTTAAATCCACATTTTACCCCAAATTTGCACAGGGTCATCTGGTGAACTCATTCGTAGAGATTGTAACCAGAGAATTAGAGGAGTCCAGTAGGGCATACAAAATACATAAAGATAACCTTAACACTAAAGAAAAATTAGCTCTACAACAACTGGAAGACAATAAGAAAATAGTTATAAAACCTGCTGACAAAGGGGGGGGCATAGTGGTGATGGATATCGACTACTATCTCCAGGAGTCTATGAGATTGCTTGCTGATACAGCCACATACCTCCCCCTTGACAGTAACCCTCTGAGCCAGTTTGAAACTGAACTTACTAGAATGCTAGATAATGGTTTGGAAAAGGGAGCCATAACACAACAAGAATTAGAGTTTTTAAACACACAATTTTCGCGCACCCCCATTTTCTATTTCATCTCCAAAATACATAAAAGCATCACAAACCCTCCTGGTAGGCCTATCATTTCAGGTATAGGATCACTCACTTCTAATTTATCCCTGTTTATAGATCACCACCTTCAACCTTTGGTTCACCAGATCCAATCCTACTTGCGTGATACTACACATGTCCTCCAGTTACTGAGAGATCTGGAGTGGAAACCCGAATACACATGGGTAACAGCAGATGTGACATCACTGTATACCACCATTAATCATGTGAAAGGATGTCAGGCCATTGCACGCAAGTTAGAATCGGATGACACTACACCAACAGCACTTAAATAATTTTTAGTTGATAGTATTAATTTCATTTGAACACATAATCACTTTCAATTTAATTCACAATTTTTCTTGCAGGTCTGTGGAACGGCGATGGGCACGAGGTTTGCCCCGAGTTATGCCAATCTTTTTATGGACAGTTGGGAAGAAGACTACATTTGGAACAACTGTCCACTCGGGGCGCACCTGGTGCTCTGGCGCCGTTTCATAGATGACGTTATATTTGTTTGGTCTGGCAGCCAGGTACAGCTTGAGTCGTTTTTTAAATATTTAAATTCTAACGATAGGGATTTGAAATTCACCTTCAACCACCATAAGGAACATATAGAGTTTTTAGACCTCAAAATCTATATTAGTAACAACAAAATAGAAACTAAAACATTCTTTAAGTCTGTCCAGGCTAATAATTACCTTAGGGCAGACAGCCAGCACAATCCTAGCTGGATCCGGAATATCCCTAAGGGTCAGCTCACCCGCCTGAAGCGCAACTGTTCAAATCCTGGGGAGTTTGCGCTTCAGGCGAGTGAGCTTAAAGATAAATTCCGTGATAGAAGTTACCCAGAACATCTACTTGAGGCGGCATCCCTTCAGGTGGAGAAAATTGAGAGGGACACACTACTGGAATATAAAGACAAAAATAAAAATGCATTAGACCAAAATAATGGAGTTTCTTTTATAACCCAGTATAACGAGATGGCGCCAAAAATTTGCCAGATTTTCAATAAACATTGGCCTATGCTTTTGTGTGATACTACTCTATCTAAATGTCTCCCAGAAAAAACAAAAATTATTTTTACAAAAGCACCAAATATCAAAATGCGCTTAGCACCTAGTTGTCCATTGGACAATTCAGAATCAAAACCAAGCAGCAAAAGAAAGGGCTTTTTTAAATGCACCAAATAAATGGCTTGTTCATTTAGTAGTAGCACTGATACCTGCAAATAAAATGTTACAGGAAAAACATACATTATAAAAACATCAATAAACTGTGATTCCTCATGTGTAATTTATCTATTGCAGTGCCCGTGTGGCCTGCAATATGTAGGTAGAACTGGAAGATGTTACAAGAGAAGAGTGTATGAACACATTTATAATATAAAAAGAGGTTTAAATACACACAGTGTTTCACATCATTTTAATATTCACCACAATAGGAATCCGATGGGTCTAAAGTGTCAAGCCATAGAAACTGTACAAAATAATTGGAGGGGAGGTAATTTACTTAAACAGATCAGTAGGCGTGAAGCCTACTGGATCTACGAATTAAAGACACTCTCACCTAACGGTCTCAACACTGATTTTGATCTAGGCGTTTTTCTTAAATGATTTTTTCAAATGAATCTTTTAAATGACCTTTTAATGAATTTTAAGATAAATCTACTAAATTATAAGTTTTTAACATATATATAGATTTTAATATATATTTTTATTTTTAAATTTGAATATATAGATCTTTTATTAAATGGGTATTTAAGCTAATAACAGCTGCTGCAAATACAAAAGCCACAGGCGTGCAAATAAGGTTAAATCAATATGGAATAAGATTATATCATTAATTTCATTGAGTGTATAATCACAATATCTATTATGGTCTGATTAAAAAGATGTATTAGGTATGATCAATAACAACTGTCTAATAGTATGTGTTTTTATGTATATATGTTTGTTGCATTTGTATACATGTTTGTTCTATTTGTATGTCAAGGCTGCCTTTTATACAGGACATGATTGACAGGTCCTGCATCCAACCATGGTTAGCACCAATTAAGTTTGAGTGACATTTTATTCAACCAATGGTGTGTGCCCTGTCTGTATTTAAAGTCATCATGGACTGTGCTCATCATCCCCTGAAGAAGTGCGCATGCGCACGAAACGCGTTGGGCCTTTGAGAGTTATTCACCAGCTGTACTGGTAGAGGAGCAGACCATTGAAGCAATTCCTGGAGTCGCGGTGTATAGGAGCTTGTACCTGCAGTGAGATCCGGTGTGTTGTCCCGCCCGCTGTGACGCAGTTCCGGGCGCAAACGGAAGGCGTCCTGTGAAGCAGAAGGCAGTGTCGCCATCATCGGCATCAATCCGGAGAGGGACCTGCAGGCATCTACACGTGGCACGCATTTACCAACATCTGTCGCCGGACCACTTATACTCCACTCACCTGCTCATATCTTGGGGACTTGCTGTAAGTAGGATTCCGGTTTTACACACCGGATCCTAGACCTGCTCGTCACCAGTTTGCTGTATTTTATCGTGTTCATTAAATCATTATTGTATTTGTCAGCCTACTTGTTTAGTGTTGTGTGTGCTTGTCTGTCTATGTCTATGTGTTAATTGTCATAACCATACTTTGTTACGCTATTATCCTGTTCTCTTGTCTTCCCTGCATGTCATATCATTGTTGCTGCTGAGGAACCTGCTGTCCACTGGACTAGATCACCATTTATTGGATATCCCGAGCCATCCATTGGACTTTTATATATCATATATTTGGACTCTAAGGCGCCGGTCTGTATTGTTTTCTTTGTCTTTCACTAACTGTGTTTGGGTTAGTTATTCCTGGCAGCCTTGCCTAAAATTCACTTAATTATTATTATTAATATTCATCACGTTGATGTTAATATATCTTGCATTGTATCTTGCATTCACTTTCATTTTTAGCGCTGTACACACCACTCTTTTTTCTAACAACGTCACATGTAGATTGTTATGTGAAATTAGAAATGATCATAATTTAATAAATTTAATTTGGACAGTATGAGTTATTACACATGGACATAAATATATAATGATGATGTATATACACATTTGCTAGGAATTTTTGATACTCACTGTTTTCACACTCTGGTACCTCCCTGTTACATCCAAGATGTTGCTTAAGATGATCAAAAATATCAGGCACCATAAATCATGCCCATATTATATGGGTATGATGTACCCACTGTGCCAATCAATTGTTTTCTTGGCATTTGTTATGTGTTTAGTTTGCAATGTAATGTCTTTTATTTTGGGCCTGTTTTTTGTTTACTTCACCATTTATTGCTATTGTGGTAAATCAAGCCCATATTATATTGACATGATGTACCCACTGTACCAATGAATGGGTGGAGGGCGGTAGTAGTTGCCTGGGGAACGTGGTTTGGCCTACTGTGTGTGGAGTGGGGGATGGTGGGTAAACCCTTTAATTACTCTGTCGGTTACTAACCGCTAAGGTGATTAAGGGGTAAGAGGATATTAGATTGTATTTTTGATTGCATTGTTTGTGGCGAAGGAGGACATAGACGGTGATGAGGATGAGGACGGCCGTCATCGTGGCAGCCTAGGAGGTGTGAGCACAAGTTTTATTTACTTTATTTCTGCTTGTTAATGTATTATTTTAAATGGGCAAATGCTATATTATCCATACAGTAGAGACTGCGACTATTCTAACACAAACCAGTGGCAATCACCAAAAAGACCCAGGAATAGCCTGAATACATGCCTTAAACGTGCCTTAAACTAGCCCCAGCATTTCTGCATTGATTAATTGCCTATCAGATTAATAGCGGGGGTCCCTGGCAGTCCCATTCAAACTGAATTGGACTGCCAGGGACCCCTGCTGTGTTAATCCTATGGGTCGTTAGCCAATGCAGAAATGCCTTAAACTTGCCTCAAACTAGCCCAGAACATACCCAGCACATACCCTGAATGTAACCCGGCTAGTTTAAAGCAAGCGTTAGGATAATCGTGGCCTAGTCTGTATCTGGATAATAGTAATTTTGCCCATTACTGTACTGTATCTGTTATGGGGGAAGGGATGTATTTATTTCAAAGTATTGGCTATTGTATATTTTTGGGCACAGGATTGGTACCGCTCGCCAGCGGGGACCCCCGGACACCAACGGGGACCACTGGAGGCCCCTGAACACCCGCATGGACCACCCGAGGACCACCAGACACCCACAGGAACCACCTGGGGACCGCAATATATGTTAAAGATGCAGTTAAAAGTGAAGAAAGCCAAGAATGTTATGTTTTTTGTCACGTTAAATATGTGCATCAATACAATCTGCACACTGACAAATGATTAGCTATATAGCAGATCGATCAGTTGTCCTGTAATCGATCGCTTGGTTGGGTTCTTTAATTCATTTATTGCACAGCATTGTGGTAAATGTTGGTGTGAAAGGTTGAGTCCCAGCCTTTATTTAAAGAAGCAGCAGCATCAGACCCTGAGAAGAATGAAAGAGGCTTTTGCTGTTCTCTGAACCTTCTTTTTATTAGGAATTCCACATTTAGGTGTACAACAACCAGTTCTCCCAGCGTGATGTCTCCAGCCACAGAATAGCCAGCAATATCTGCATTAGAAAGTTTGCATCCTTTCACTGAAGTTCCACAGACATCCTCATATCACATAACAGCAATTAGGAGTGCAGAAAGAGACAACCTCATATCACATAGCAGCAACAAGGAGTGCAGCAGGCCCCAGGGAAAGAAACTCCCTCCCGTTTATTACTGGTTAATTAGGGCACAATCAAATGAAGTAAACCACACAGGGGAGTTGTCTCCCCAAAACTTACACAATTTTCAAACATAATACACTTCACACAACATACAATTTTCTATAGCAAGCCCCAAAACAGTACCTTTTACAAACATCTCATGCATGTCTTTACTCTGCAAAATAAATGACATTCAGCATAACTTACTTTAACCCCCCCTCCATACCATGGTATCATCCACCCTGAATGGTATGCAGGAAGGAAACACCCTTTTCCTTTTTAACAGAGACTGCCCATGGCTGTGTAACATCAAACTGTGTTTAACTCCAACCAGACCTGTATTGTACTGACTGACCTCAGGACACCACATTAAAGGTTAGTAAAGTTTCAGTTAAAGGAAACAAAAAAAAGATCGCTGGGCCCAGCAAAAAAAGACACAAACAGAATGAAAGAAAGATAAAGTGGTGCACTTGATGCCAGAAAGCAAACATGCATTTAACTTCTACAAAAGTACAAGCAGCCCTGTCACATATCCCCCACTTTAAGAGGAAAACAGTCAGGATTTTTCTCCAATATACTTTTGTAAGAGACAGGGGTGCTGCAATTTTACTCTCCTATACTAAGAAATAGTGAACCTCTGCCCTCCCACTCTAGAGGTTCCATGTCCAGGCCCTATATGAGACAAAATCACATTTACTTCTGTCAAATCTAAATATACTAAAGTTCCTGAACATCAATCTTGCTATTTCTCAGCACCTTCCTTCCTAGTTATTTCAGCCCCATATCGGGATAAATGATCTGCATTATGATGCTGACTTCCATGATGAAATTATGATACCGTAAATTTAAATGGTTGCAGGGCTAGATACCATCGGGTAACCCGGGCGTTTTTACATTGCACATTGTTTAGCCACGTAAGTGCACGATGATCGGTGACTAGTGAAAATTGCTGCCCCAACAGGTAACATCTCAACACTTCCAATGCCCACTTAATTGCCAGACATTCCTTCTCAACCGTGGCATATCTGGTTTCCCTTGGATATAGCTTATGGCTTATATACAAAACAGGGTGTTCCACCCCTTCAACTTCCTGGCTAAGTACTGCCCCTAGCCCCACCTCTGAAGTATCACAGTGTACAATAAATGGTAACTTGAAGTCTGGACTTTTCAACACTGGTTCACTGCATAAAATATCCTTTAACTGGTTAAAGGCAGCATTACACTCTGGAGTACAGGTCACCAAATTTTGTTCCTTATTCTTGGTTAAATTGGTCAGCGAGGCGGCTATGGATGAAAAGTTAGGGATAAACCTTCGGTAATATCCTACCAATCCAAGAAAGGATCTTACCTCCTTTTTAGTTCTAGGTATCGCTGCTTCCCGAATAGCATTCACCTTTCTCTTTTCCGGTCGCACCTCTCCATTTTCTAACATGTATCCCAAATATCTAGTTTGTGTGAAACCCAGGGCACATTTCTTTGGGTTTATGGTTAACCCAGCCTCTGCAATCAAATTAACCTCCTCCTCTAGATGTTTTAAGTGACTTTCCCAGTCTGTGCTATAGACCAGTAAATAGAAAAAGAGCAAAACAGCGCACTGCCAGGGAGCCAGGTGGTGTAAATAAAAAGGTCTATTTATTCAGTATTTACTTCACAAATATGTTTTTTGTGAAGTAAATACTGAATAAATAGACCTTTTTATTTACACCACCTGGCTCCCTGGCAGTGCGCTGTTTTGCTCTTTTTCTATTTACTGGACTTTAACCAACGGATCTGCACGCCCAGGGGAAAGGACTATGAGGGATTTCGTTTTACAGATGGGGTGAGTAAGAGTCTAATACAATTTATGTGTGATTATTATAGATGAGTACAATTTCAGCACTGTTTGTCTCCAATGAGGGGTCACTAGAGTACCTTATAGGTGCAACAGTTGGTCCCCTTCAGGAGACTGATGTGTTTGACAGGTCACTCACATATCACATTTCTCAGCTAACCCACTCCACATCTAAGCCCATCTACCAGTCCTGTTTATCATTTAATATTGACATTTTGGAAACTTCCACTGATTTTGGAGCACCCATTCCTTTCCATATCTCCATGTGCTATAGACCACTACATCATCTAAATAAGCTGCTATAAACTGTCCCCTCCCTACTAACAACCTATTCATCATTCTTTGAAAGGTCTCTGGGGCCCCATGCAAACCAAAGGGCATGGTTACAAATTGATAGAGCCCCTGGTTGGTGGCAAATGATGTCTTGGGCCTATCTGACTGCTCCACCGGAATCTGCCAATAGCCTTTTGTAAGGTCCAAAGTGCTGATTTAATGTGCCTTACCCACTAGATCCAAAAGCTCATCAAGGCGGGGCATAGGGTAGGCATCAAAACGGGCCACCTCATTTAATTTTCAAAAATCTAAACAGAATTGTACTGTTCCATCTTTTTTAGGTACCAACACTATTGGGGAACACCATTCTGAGGTAGAAACCTCAATAACCCCCATTTCCAATATTTGGTGCACTTCTTCTTTCACTATCTTTTTCTGCTTCTCAGGGATACGATAGGGACAGGTATGGATAGGTCTTGCATCCCCAGTCTCTATCCTATGAACTGCTTGTGTAGTGCGTCCTGGCCTTTTCGTAAATACATGTGCATACCGAGTAACTAGTTTCTCCAACATATCCTTTTGCTTTGTTGAAAGTTCCTCCCCAGACGTTACTGCGTCTTCCTTACTTTCCAACTGCAATCTCTGATATGCCTCACCTGCCATATCAGGTTCACACTCTCTCAAGACCATCAAAGACAATTTTTCTCTCTCTTTCCAACCTTTTAACAAATTAACATGGTATATAGACTGGTCCCTACTTCCAGGTATGCTTACTTGGTAGTTCATAGCCCCCTTTCTTTCCACAATGGTATATGGACCTTGCCATCTAGCTACCAGTTTATTCGCTCTATCAGGCAACAAGAGGAGCACTTTATCCCCAGGAAGGAATACCCTATCTCTGGACTTTTTGTCATACCACACTTTCTGGTGTTGTTGAGCCTCCCTCAAATTTTCATTAGCCAGATCCTGCATCCGGATAATCCTTTCCCTCATCTGGGTAATATATCCTACTACATTATCCCTCAAAGGATCCCGCTGCACCCAGGAATCTTTGATTAATGCTAGCAGACCCTGGGGTTGCCTTCCATAAAGTAGCTCAAACGGGGAAAATCCTGTTGAGGCTTGTGGTACTTCCCTGTATGAGAACAATAAATAAGGCAACCACTGTTCCCATTTGTTAGGCTGCTCACCTACCACCTTTCTAATCATCCTTTTTAGTGTCCCGTTTAGCCTCTCTACTAAACCATCAGTTTGGGGATGATATGGGGATGTACGTAGGGTCTGGATTCCCAACAATTTTACACCTCTTTCATTAAATTTGACATGAAATTTGACCCCTGATCTGTGAGAATTTCACGAGGGATTCCTACCCTTGCAAATACTTGAATAAGAGCATTCGCTACATTCTTAGCAGTAACACTGGGCAGGGGAATTGCTTCTGGATACCTGGTTGCATAATCACATAGTACCAGTATATACTGATTACCTTTAGAACTTTTTTGTAAAGGACCCACCACATCCATGGCCACCCGATCAAAAGCTTCCCCAACTACCGGTATAGGGAAAAATTTCCCCTGATCCATGAGGTTTACTGGGGCCACCTGTTGGCATATAGGGCAAGAGGCACAATATTCTCCCACATCCTTATGTACTTTAGGCCAAAAGAAATGCATTAATATTCTACATAAGGTCTTGTCTCTGCCCATATGACCCCCCATGGGAACATCATGTGCCAACCGCAGAATCTCCTTCCGAAATACTTTTGGCACCATGACCTGCTCCACCTGCAAAGAAGATTGAGGATCCTTGCGGATCCTGGTTAATACACCCTGCCGTAATACATATGATGGTATAGGCCCAAACTCGCTCATCTCTTCAGTTACCGCTCACTAAAAAAAGGGTTTAGTGAGCTGTCCTGCTGTTGCGCCTCTACAATATCCTTGCCCCAAACATTATTGACCTCGTCCAAGTCCTGCACCCCTAATTCTCTAGGACCGAGTGCTTTGTCCTTTCTTTTTTGCCTATGGGATTTCCTGTCTCTCCCTTCTTCACCAAAGATCTCTGGGTGAAAAGGAAAAAGCCCCTCCAAAGAAGTTTTCAAAGACATGTCCTTCTCCTTTTCAGCCTGCTTCTTCGCTTGGGCCCTTGTGGTAACTGCTGAACAGTGTGTCAATAGTCCTACCAGACCTGGAAAGTCCCGCCCCAGAATCACCATGTAGGGCATATTTTCTACTACCCCTGCCTGTACTATGTGTGTAACTGTACCCACGGTGATAGGCAGTGGAATGATTGGACACCACTTATAATGTCCATGGACACAATTTATGTACAGAGAGCCCACCGGTATCCCTTTGGAAAAGTGTCCTTTCTTTACCAAAGTACTTTCACTCCCAGTGTCTATGAGGGCCTTCACCATTTTCCTTCCAATGGTCACTTCCTTAATAAATCCACCAATATTGGTGATCATAGTACTTGGCCCATTCTTCCTTTGTCGGCAATATCTGGCTATGTGTCCTGGTTTCTTACAGAGATGGCATATTCGTGCATCCTGTATATGTGAGCTCCGCCCTGCCCCCTGTCTAACTGAAGATTCCTGTACTGGTGCATGTGATGAGGGGGGAGGAGATCTTACCGCTGGTCTTCTCTCACGTTCCTGATGAGCTGCCAAATAGTCCTCAGCCAGGTCTATAGCTTTATCCCCAGTTTTGGGTCAATGTTCCTGCACCCATAGGTGCGCACCTTGTGGCAGAATTTCCAGGAACTGCTCAAGGACAAATAGCTCCAAAATTTCCTCTCTTGTCTTCTCGGTCGGCCCAATCCACTTATTCACAAGATCCATAAATTTGGCATAAGTCTCCCGCGGTCCTTCTGAATGATTATAGCGGAGGTTGCGGAATCTTTGCCTTAACGTCTCCGGGTTGATGTTATATCGCCTGTAAATGGCCTCTTTCACCATCTCGTAGTCTTCGGCATCCCCTGTACTTAGAGCACTGTAGGCCATCTGAGCCTTCCCGGTCAGTGTGGGCACTAGCCTCATTACCCATTGTGATCTTGGCCACTGACTGGCTCTGGCCACCCTCTCAAACATGACGAGAAAAGCTTCAATGTCATCCGCAGGGCTCAGTTTATTTAAGCCAATCTCTTTGAGGATGATAGGCCCAGGTGCCGGTGTTATGGTTCTTGCTTGAAGGAGCTTCATCATGTCCGTCATCTGCTGTGTCTGTCGCTGCTGCATATCATCCATCTGTCTCTCCTGTTGCTCTTCTTGTGTGGCCCATTGCCGCTGCATCTTATCCATCCGTCTCTCTTCCATCTCCTGTCGCCGCTGCTCTTGTTTCTCTTCCATCTCCTGTCGTCGCTGCTCTTGTTCTGCCTGTTGGACCACCAGCAACTTCAGAAGGTCCTCCTTTCCTTCCGCTCCAGTCTTAACTGCTTCCACTGTATGGGTCTTGGCTTGGCTCCAACGTCCGCAGTGTCATCAGTGGCCTCCAATCCCTTGTCATCCTCCATAATTATCTCCATGCCCGGCACCAATTTCTTCTTCTCGATCAGCCCTTGTCTGGTCAGGATACCTGGATATGTTTGTCTGTTAGGGCGAGCTGTTACTTTCATTTGGGTCCTTTTCATCAGGGACCATAGGGTTTAGATGTTGGGTACAGCATCAATTATCCCACTTCTGCCACCATATGTGAAAGGTTGAGTCCCAGCCTTTATTTAAAGAAGCAGCAGCATCAGACCCTGAGAAGAATGAAAGAGGCTTTTGCTGTTCTCTGAACCTTCTTTTTATTAGGGATTCCACATTCTGGTGTACAACCACCAGTTCTCCCAGCGTGATGTCTCCACCCACAGAATAGCCAGCAATATCTGCATTAGAAAGTTTGCATCCTTTCACTGAAGTTCAGACATCCTCATGTCACATAACAGCAATAAGGAGTGCAGAAAGAGACAACCTCATATCACATAGCAGCAACAAGGAGTGCAGCAGGCCCCAGGGAAAGAAACTCCCTCCATTTTATTACTGGTTAATTAGGGCACAACCAAATGAAGTAAACCACACAGGGGAGTTGTCTCCCCAAAACTTACACAATTTGCAAACATAATACACTTCACACAACATACAATTTTCTATAGCAAGCCCCAAAAACAGTACCTTTTACAAACATCCCATGCATGTCTTTACTCTGCAAAATAAATGACATTCAGCATCACTTACTTTGATTCCCCCCCCCCTCCATACCATGGTATAATCCACCCTGAATGGTATGCAGGAAGGAAACGCCCTTTTCCTTTTTAACAGAGACTGCCCATGGCTGTGTAACATCAAACTGTGTTTAACTCCAACCAGACCTGTATTGTACTGACTGAGCTCAGGACACCACATTAAAGGTTAGTAAAGTTTCCGATAAAGGAAACAAAAAAAAATCGCTGGGCCCAGCAAAAAAAGACAGAAACAGAATGAAAGAAAGATAAAGTGGTGCACTTGATGCCAGAAAGCAAACACGCATTTAACATCTACAAAAGTACAAACAGCCCTGTCACAGTTGGCCATCAATATTATAGGACTGGCCACTTAATAGATACAATTGCTGCATTGCTAGAGAGAGGCCGGGGATCAAGAGGCAGAGCCAATCACAAGAGGAAGGGGCTGTCACTTTGCTAAAGCTTTACACATTCTAAACATTATACATTTTTAAGGAAAATGTCTGGTATGTTTTATTTTTACATGTGTAAGTATTTTGTCATGGCACATAAATGATTTATTATTTTAAACACACATGTGGGATATTGTTTGAACTGCACCTTTAAGATGTCCCGATAGAAACATCCAGCGAGCCTGATGAACGTAAATTAATCATGAAACCCCTATTTAAAAAGAACATCAACATGTGATAGATTAACCCCTTCATAACCTAAGCGGTGACACACTTAGGTCATAAAGTTCAACGCTTATATTTATTACAACTCATACTTTTCAAGACCACGGCATCAGAACTACAAAGCAATACGTGTCAGCTCCAAAGACTCCATGCTTTAAACATATGTAAAAATGGCATTTATTTTTCCAAGTCCCGTCTTGCAGCTTCTCGACAGCTTCTCACACCCTCTTGACAACTTTTCCTGGCGAGATGATTGTGAGAGGAAATCTCAATTCTAGAGCAGCAATTTGCATTGATAAGCTAATCAGGGCTACTAGAATACCACGATTTTGAAAAGATGGTGATAAGTGGAGATTTTCTTTATCAGTGAAAAAATTTGCCGATAAGTTCTCTTATCCCCGACTTATCAGAGCTTACTGAATAGCAGTAGGCGTTTTTGGCAATAAGCTGGCGATAAGTGTCTTGTTGTTGCTTACTGCATAGGCCCCTAGGTGTATGATAGTGCATGCAACAGTAAAGGAGAAGTAGGTGATCTCCCTGAGGGGAGAGGGGATCCCACCCCATTGGGAGGGTGTACCTTTGAAGGGATCACATGCCGAGATGTGCGGCTGAGTCAATCGCTGCGAGGGGCAGTTAGCCCATACCGAAAGTACAATAAAGATGCACAAGTTCAACGAATCCTTGCTGTGTGGGTGTGAAGTTCTTGCACAGAAGGAGTCACCACAGAGGAGTTCCTCATCAGTTACATCTTCCTGCGGTCGCAGAGATCCTGATGAGGTGGAGGCGCTGCACTGGATATAGGTAGGAATCAAGCACACTACCTCAGCTGCCTGTCTGGGTTGGCAATCCCCACACAACATCATGCAGGAGACTCAGGAGTCCTGTTGCCAACAGGTGCACCACCAGACACTACCATGTAATGGGGACTGGTTAGACCACAGGGGCCAATGTGAGAATGGGTGGGTCAGGCTAGGCCAGAAAATCCGTTACATAAGGTTATCATGTACAGAAAAGGAAACTTTTCAACATGGATGTATAACTGGCAGAATATTTTTAAATGTATTTATTTTGTAAATTGTATGCTCATTTGTCAAGCATCCAAGCCCCGAAGACCAATGAGTGTTTCGGAACTAGGTTCAGGGAAAATTTGAAATGGGCAAATTGAGCAATTTAGCAAATTGAGTTTACCAAAGGCAACCAGACCAAAAGTGTAATTGATGTTCCATCCTTAGGCACCAATAAATTGACGCTTGCACATGGTGTTTTTATGATTAATGCTCATAATACATCTTCCCGTTACCAGTATATACTGTAGGTTCCAGAAGAAAAAAATTACTTTTATTTTATTGGTTTCAGTTTTGGCTTTGTTTTTAAGTCCTCTCCTATCTTCAGTTTCAATGGAATGAGTGTTTGATTCAGTGTCATTTGTAGTATCAAATTCCCTCTCATCCGCTGCACTGATCTACATACAATTCCCGAGACTGTTTGTGAACAACTTAACGCACTTGATTTTTCATAATGTTTGCCAGATTTATGACAGAACTTCTTAAAGGTTAGACATTGTTTGGGGCCATGATACCACGCACAGATATATGTATGTATCTATATTTTTACTTATGTAGTGCCATCAATGTACACAGAACTTTCCAAAAGAGAAAATACAGTTTTCTACATCTGCTACTGTATCTCATGTAGAACAGTATAATGCCTTTGATGTGTACATTTACAATTGTATGTACATGTAAAAATATTTATACAGTGTCAACAGTAAGCACACGCAGGGCCGCTGACAGGGGGGGGGCGGGGGAAGCTGAGACACTAGTCCCGATGAGTCAAGGGGCCCAGGCTCCGTGCTGGCAACCCTAACATGTGCCAGATATGCAGAGGTGCCAGTCAGAGCAGATGGGGCCTGCTGGAGGGTGTCTGCTAAGGTGCCTGTCAGAGGGGGCCTTACTGGAGGCTGGTAGAAGGGAGGATCCTTGGGCAACCTCCAGCAGGTCCCATGTGACAGGCACCTCATAACTACACTCCAAGCTCCCTAGCTGTCCCTCAGGTTCATACCTACTCCCCACGAGATCCATAACTAACCCCTTCAAGCCCTTATCTCCTTCTCCCACACTTCTGCGAGACCCATATCTCTTTCTCCCCACCTCAGGGAAAACCAGTGCACTGTGGGCTGGGTGAATAATGGAGGGTTTGGGAGCACCTATTGGGTGAATAAAATAGGGAGATATTGGAGCGCGCCAAGTGTATTAAATATAGATAACTTATAAAAGTGACAGTAATAAGTACTGATATTAATGCTACTATTTGACACATGGAGACACTTATCTCATTGGTATCTTTTGCTCATTGCTAATACACTTCTGTGGTTAATTGGTGGCAACAAGACTTTTGATTATATGGACATAATTGCAATTGAATACATCTTTCTATTAAGTTCCTATTAACCGGTAATAGTTGTGTAGCCCTGTGTAATTTTGGGGTTACATGCCTTTCTCCTCCTGTGCAATAATCCCTGTTTAAAGGGCAGGTTTACCAGGAGTGATCATGGGGTTTGCCCTCACCTCCTATGATGCATATTGTTCAGTGAAGGAAGTGACATCAGGCTCTGTGTCCACTAACAGTGACACAGGGGTGGTGCCTACTGAAGCTATATAATATGCAGCACTTCCTCAATTTAGGGTGTGTGCCTCACCATCTGAGTGAGGTGAGTCTATCCAGCAACCTGTCAGGGATCTGGCAGTGTTTGTGGCCCTCCCTCTAGGGAGTGGTGTGGAAGACTATACCTCCTACTTCATTAGGGAGTAGGGGAAGAGTTAGACCTGCTTTCAGGGCCCTTGCCTGGGAGTGTAAGGTCAGGACTTCCTTTGGGTTTGCAACCTGAGAATGAGTGGCTAGACGACCAGCCACTATGATGGGTGGCTGTCCATGTCTGCTGTTAATAAAGGATGCCAAAGAAAGCTATCGCTTCTGTCCTGTGTGTGGAGTCACTAAGGAAGAAGGTGCACATAGAGGTTCTCTTTCAGAGACTCCTCCCGGCTACGCTGGGGATCTGGAAGAGATGGAGGCGCTGTACCATGAGTGAGTATAACTCAACATTACCTCACAAGCCAGTCCTGATGCTATTCCCCTTAATACCATCAAGCGGGAGACTCAGGAGTCCAGTAAGCCAGCAGGTGCACCACACTATAGCCATGTGTAACCAGAGTAGTATTTCCCTACAGGGGCCAATCTGCGATTGGGGGGGGGGGAAACCCGTTACATTTTGGAGGCGCTGCAGAGATAGGCAACAGGACAAGCTTTCAGCTAGGCGAACTGATGTAGGAACATGTATGCTTCCAGGAAAGTGCTGCATAGTGGAAGGGAGCTTAGGGGTAGTCAGGGGTGGATTGTCTGCTCGCAAAGCACACCCTAAATGCCCCTGATTGGTGTTATATAATTCTGGAGACAAGGCTATTGCTTGGGTCACCTGGAGGAGGGTAGTTGTTTGATGCCTAGGGGGTAGCATGTTAACTTGGTCAGGAACTCCTGGTATGGGTCAACGCTATGTATAACCGACAATAGATGACATGTTAAGTACAGTGGGGCTGATCCTAGGTACTTCTAGCCAGTAACCAGATTGTACACCACAGAGCACTTACACTGGACTGATATCGTGTGGAGCATACAGAGAAAGAGTTTAGCCTAGCCTGAGGTAGAACAATATATCTCAGATATACACTTGAGATACATATAGATGTGCATGCTGGCTTACTTTATTGCATCAGCATGGCGGCCGCCTAGCAGAGGAGCACCATGTGCGATTGCAGCAAAGAAGTAAAAATGGCGACTATATGTGACGTGGTCCCGCGCGGTGCGGAGAGCCCAAAATGGCGGTTTGCGCCAGAGAGGAGAAACGCACGTGCGGTATGGACAGCGGAGGAATCAGGCGCGAAGACGCCTATACTGAGTAGGCTGTGGAGTGGCACGAAAGCTGTGGCCCCACCCTTTCTATCCTGTTTAAATTCCCAGAGTGTTTCAGAACAGGAGATCAGTGAGGACATTGCAATTACATGTGAAATGTCGGACGACGTATCTGTGTGTGAGTCGGTGATTACCGAGCAAGTCAAAGCTGCAGTGAGTGTTGACTGCAAAGTAATCAAAGATGGCGGTTCCCGCCAACCTGGGAAACCGCGTGGGCAGAGTGCAGAGAGAAATTCTGCAAGGACTTGGCTGGGAATTGGTGTGAAAGCTGAAGTCCCGCCCCCCTATGCTGTGATAGGCTCAGAGCCGATTCTGAGTCATGATGTGCCACTGTGGGACCCTCCTCTAATCTCCACCAGAGGGAGGGGTCACTGCACCCACCAATGGAAAGCTGATTTGAGTAAAGGAGGAGCCGGATGTGAGCTTCCTGTCCGTCAGTTGCAAAGAGCTGGCGAGCAAGAGCGACTGTTGTGCCGTATGTCTCCCTTACCAAGCGCAACTACTGACTGTGCCATGGCGGACTTTGCTATACACCCCTACCAACTTCCAGGAGGCTTCCTTGTAGTGAAGACGGGTGATCGAGAAATTCTCCGGTGTCTATGCATGCAGTGTAGACTACCGGGCGGAGAAGCCAGTATGACGGCAAGATGCCCTCAATGCGGCATCCACTACTTGTGGGCCGTGGAGCCATTCGTACATGGGCACGCAGAGGCGGGAGGAACTACAGCCATGCTGACGGCCGTAGAACCGCCAAAGATCAAGACAGAGAAGGGAGATCCTTGAGAATGGGGATCGCTCCTGATGGTAGCGCCGAAGAAAGAGAGCGTAGAGGCCTGTGACCGTAGTGGGAAACCGGAGCCTCAATACCAGTCCCCTGCGGAGGTACCCTTACCCTCATCGGCATCATCCTCGTCGGACGACGACCAAGGGAGCAGTACATCTGTGATGATGCGCCTAACGGCGGACCACTGCAGCGGTGCTGTGGAAGTAGAGCGGTTTACCTGCGATTTGGGCCCGCTACAGATCGACATCCCTCGCCAATAAGCACTGTTGGAGGAACCTCCTTACTCCCCACAGGTTCCAATGGAGGTGGCCGTAGTGAAGGCCCAAACCAAGGCCCAAGCGGAGCCGAGAAGCGTTGCAGTACATCCGGTGCCGGACATCGAAATAGAAGAGGAAGTACCGGAGTGGGATGACTCCACCCAAGATGGCGCCATATCGCGAGAGGAAGATGACGTCACTTCCGTGTTTAGCAGCGGAACCCACCGGGAGCATCTGGCAGCGGCACTGAGCAGCAACCGTCTAGTACAGCAGGATGGAGAGAGATATCGGCAGGCTATGCGAGGCCGTGAAGGACAGCGGGTTGATGACTCTGCTACCCCCAAGGCCACGATGGGTCGTGGCATCGCCAAACTGCTGATTTACCTGCCGAAGCGTAAGAACACTTCCCCATTCCCTTTGCCCAGTGCCAAGGCCAATGCCCCTGCCCCTATCCCTACCACGTCACCTTTGGGGTCACGTTCGAGCCAAGGGTGGTCTGGGGAGTCACGGGACACATCTGAGGAGCGGCCTGTGTCGGCCATGGACTGGGGGGACTGTAATCCTTCGGATGAAGGATCTGGGAAGGAGGTAGTACTGTATGTGAAACCACCTAAGATGAATCCTACTATCTACACCCACATTGTTAGAGGGAGGCCTAAGCATTATGGGGCCTCTACACATTCTAGCATCACATCTGGGGTATCATCAGGGGGGGACTCAGAAGGGCTTGAGTCTGCCCTGGTGGTGAGAAATCAATTGAGGGATCATAGCACTAAGTGGTGAGCTCCGTTATATGAGGGTTACTCAGAATGGTTGGACCGCACTAGATTCATCCTGATGCGAGGAGATGTGATTGATCACTGGTGGGATGTGGGTATGTACTCGGCTGAGGAAGGCCAAGAGGAGCTAGTGAAGAGATGGGATGAAATCCTAAAGGGTCATCTATTTTGTATGACGTTATTGCCCCTGAAGAACCACTGTCCTGGGTACTACCAGGTAAAGCGGGAAACAAGAGATTGGTGAGAGTAAGCAGGGCTGAGAGAGCCATAGTGGCTAGGTATAAGCAGTCTCATGGCTTTGAGTATCCATATGTTGCTGAGCCTATAATTAATGCAGGAAATTGAGGACAACTGGGATACATGGTTAAGGGAAGCGGTGGAGGACTACCTTAAATCTAAATCTAGTCACTCTGAGTACCAAACTGAGGCTAGAGTATGTTATCTCATGCGTGTCTGGAGTGTAGGTAGGAACACTTACAAGCACAAGTTAGAATACAGACCAGAGAATGGGCCACCCAGATCATATAGTGTCACCATTATTGATCACAACGGGCGAGAAGTTAAGAAACCTGATCCCCGGCACTATTATTGCGTGGATTCTCCTAGGGAGTAGTCCAAGTGATGGGAGGGTAAAATGAATATGCTCTGTATTACAGTAATGCACTTGTGTTGTATTTGTATTTTTCTATTAATGTGAATTTTGTATTGTTATGTTGCTGGTTGTCTGCTTGAAGGAAAACCCAGCAAATTTAGAACCAAGTGGGGACCATTGGATCCACCAGAGGTAGATTGTAGCCCTGTGTAATTTTGGGGTTACATGCCTTTCTCCTCCTGTGCAATAATCCCTGTTAAAAGGGCAGGTTTGCCAGGAGTGATCATGGGGTTTGCCCTCACCTCCTGTGATGCATATTGTTCAGTGAAGGAAGTGACATCAGGTTCTGTGTCCATTAACAGTGACACAGGGGTGGTGCCTACTGAAGCTATATAATATGCAGCACTTCCTCAATTTAGGGTGTGTGCCTCACCATCTGAGTGAGGTGAGTCTATCCAGCAACCTGTCAGGGATCTGGCAGTGTTTGTGGCTCTCCCTCTAGGGAGTGGTGTGGAAGACTATACCTCCTACTTCATTAGGGAGTAGGGGAAGAGTTAGACCTGATTTCGGGGCCCTTGCCTGGGAATGTAAGGTCAGGGACTTCCTTTGGGTTTGCAACCTGAGAATGAGTGGCTAGACGACCAGCCACTATGATGGGTGGCTGTCCATGTCTGCTGTTAATAAAGGATGCCAAAGAAAGATATCGCTTCTGTCCTGTGTGTGGAGTCACTAAGGAAGAAGGTGCACATAGAGGTTCTCTTTCAGAGACTCCTCCCGGCTACGCTGGGGATCTGGAAGAGATGGAGGCGCTGTACCATGATTGAGTATAACTCAACATTACCTCACAAGCCAGTCCTGATGCTATTCCCCTTAATACCATCAAGCGGGAGACTCAGGAGTCCAGTAAGCCAGCAGGTGCACCACACTATAGCCATGTGTAACCAGAGTAGTATTTCCCTACAGGGGCCAATCTGCGATTGGGGGGGGGGGGGGGGAAACCCGTTACATTTTGGAGGCGCTGCAGAGATAGGCAACAGGACAAGCTTTCAGCTAGGCGAACTGATGTAGGAACATGTATGCTTCCAGGAAAGTGCTGCATAGTGGAAGGGAGCTTAGGGGTAGTCAGGGGTGGATTGTCTGCTCGCAAAGCACACCCTAAATGCCCCTGATTGGTGTTATATAATTCTGGAGACAAGGCTATTGCTTGGGTCACCTGGAGGAGGGTAGTTGTTTGATGCCTAGGGGGTAGCATGTTAACTTGGTCAGGAACTCCTGGTATGGGTCAACGCTATGTATAACCGACAATAGATGACATGTTAAGTACAGTGGGGCTGATCCTAGGTACTTCTAGCCAGTAACCAGATTGTACACCACAGAGCACTTACACTGGACTGATATCGTGTGGAGCATACAGAGAAAGAGTTTAGCCTAGCCTGAGGTAGAACAATATATCTCAGATATACACTTGAGATACATATAGATGTGCATGCTGGCTTACTTTATTGCATCAGCATGGCGGCCGCCTAGCAGAGGAGCACCATGTGCGATTGCAGCAAAGAAGTAAAAATGGCGACTATATGTGACGTGGTCCCGCGCGGTGCGGAGAGCCCAAAATGGCGGTTTGCGCCAGAGAGGAGAAACGCACGTGCGGTATGGACAGCGGAGGAATCAGGCGCGAAGACGCCTATACTGAGTAGGCTGTGGAGTGGCACGAAAGCTGTGGCCCCACCCTTTCTATCCTGTTTAAATTCCCAGAGTGTTTCAGAACAGGAGATCAGTGAGGACATTGCAATTACATGTGAAATGTCGGACGACGTATCTGTGTGTGAGTCGGTGATTACCGAGCAAGTCAAAGCTTGCCTTTGACTGCAAAGTGTTGACTGCAAAGTAATCAAAGATGGCGGTTCCCGCCAACCTGGGAAACCGCGTGGGCAGAGTGCAGAGAGAAAATCAGCAAGGACTTGGCTGGGAATTGGCGCGAAAGCTGAAGTCCCGCCCCCCTATGCTGTGATAGGCTCAGAGCCGATTCTGAGTCATGATGTGCCACTGTGGGACCCTCCTCTAATCTCCACCAGAGGGAGGGGTCACTGCACCCACCAATGGAAAGCTGATTTGAGTAAAGGAGGAGCCGGATGTGAGCTTCCTGTCCGTCAGTTGCAAAGAGCTGGCGAGCAAGAGCGACTGTTGTGCCGTATGTCTCCCTTACCAAGCGCAACTACTGACTGTGCCATGGCGGACTTTGCTATACACCCCTACCAACTTCCAGGAGGCTTCCTTGTAGTGAAGACGGGTGATCGAGAAATTCTCCAGTGTCTATGCATGCAGTGTAGACTACCGGGCGGAGAAGCCAGTATGACGGCAAGATGCCCTCAATGCGGCATCCACTACTTGTGGGCCGTGGAGCCATTCGTACATGGGCACGCAGAGGCGGGAGGAACTACAGCCATGCTGACGGCCGTAGAACCGCCAAAGATCAAGACAGAGAAGGGAGATCCTTGAGAATGGGGATCGCTCCTGATGGTAGCGCCAAAGAAAGAGAGCGTAGAGGCCTGTGACCGTAGTGGGAAACCGGAGCCTCAATACCAGTCCCCTGCGGAGGTACCCTTACCCTCATCGGCATCATCCTCGTCGGACGACGACCAAGGGAGCAGTACATCTGTGATGATGCGCCTAACGGCGGACCACTGCAGCGGTGCTGTGGAAGAAGAGCGGTTTACCTGCGATTTGGGCCCGCTACAGATCGACATCCCTCGCCAATAAGCACTGGTGGAGGAACCTCCTTACTCCCCACAGGTTCCAATGGAGGTGGCCGTAGTGAAGGCCCAAACCAAGGCCCAAGCGGAGCCGAGAAGCGTTGCAGTACATCCGGTGCCGGACATCGAAATAGAAGAGGAAGTACCGGAGTGGGATGACTCCACCCAAGATGGCGCCATATCGCGAGAGGAAGATGACGTCACTTCCGTGTTTAGCAGCGGAACCCACCGGGAGCATCTGGCAGCGGCACTGAGCAGCAACCGTCTAGTACAGCAGGATGGAGAGAGATATCGGCAGGCTATGCGAAGCCGTGAAGGACAGCGGGTTGATGATTCTGCTACCCCCAAGGCCACGATGGGTCGTGGCATCGCCAAACTGCTGATTTACCTGCCGAAGCGTAAGAACACTTCCCCATTCCCTTTGCCCAGTGCCAAGGCCAATGCCCCTGCCCCTATCCCTACCACGTCACCTTTGGGGTCACGTTCGAGCCAAGGGTGGTCTGGGGAGTCACGGGACACATCTGAGGAGCGGCCTGTGTCGGCCATGGACTGGGTGGACTGTAATGCTTCGGATGAAGGATCTGGGAAGGAGGTAGTACTGTATGTGAAACCATCTAAGATGAATCCTACTATCTACACCCACATTGTTAGAGGGAGGCCTAAGCATTATGGGGCCTCTACACATTCTAGCATCACATCTGGGGTATCATCAGGGGGGGACTCAGAAGGGCTTGAGTCTGCCCTGGTGGTGAGAAATCAATTGAGGGATCATAGCACTAAGTGGTGAGCTCCGTTATATGAGGGTTACTCAGAATGGTTGGACCGCACTAGATTCATCCTGATGCGAGGAGATGTGATTGATCACTGGTGGGATGTGGGTATGTACTCGGCTGAGGAAGGCCAAGAGGAGCTAGTGAAGAGATGGGATGAAATCCAAAAGGGGATAGTCACCCCTAAAGGGTCATCTATTTTGTATGACGTTATTGCCCCTGAAGAACCACTGTCCTGGGTACTACAGGTAAAGCGGGAAACAAGAGATTGGTGAGAGTAAGCAGGGCTGAGAGAGCCATAGTGGCTAGGTATAAGCAGTCTCATGGCTTTGAGTATCCATATGTTGCTGAGCCTATAATTAATGCAGGAAATTGAGGACAACTGGGATACATGGTTAAGGGAAGCGGTGGAGGACTACCTTAAATCTAAATCTAGTCACTCTGAGTACCAAACTGAGGCTAGAGTATGTTATCTCATGCGTGTCTGGAGTGTAGGTAGGAACACTTACAAGCACAAGTTAGAATACAGACCAGAGAATGGGCCACCCAGATCATATAGTGTCACCATTATTGATCACAACGGGCGAGAAGTTAAGAAACCTGATCCCCGGCACTATTATTGAGTGGATTCTCCTAGGGAGTAGTCCAAGTGATGGGAGGGTAAAATGAATATGCTCTGTATTACAGTAATGCACTTGTGTTGTATTTGTATTTTTGTATTAATGTGAATTTTGTATTGTTATGTTGCTGGTTGTCTGCTTGAAGGAAAACCCAGCAAATTTAGAACCAAGTGGGGACCATTGGATCCACCAGAGGTAGATTGTAGCCCTGTGTAATTTTGGGGTTACATGCCTTTCTCCTCCTGTGCAATAATCCCTGTTAAAAGGGCAGGTTTGCCAGGAGTGATCATGGGGTTTGCCCTCACCTCCTGTGATGCATATTGTTCAGTGAAGGAAGTGACATCAGGCTCTGTGTCCATTAACAGTGACACAGGGGTGGTGCCTACTGAAGCTATATAATATGCAGCACTTCCTCAATTTAGGGTGTGTGCCTCACCATCTGAGTGAGGTGAGTCTATCCAGCAACCTGTCAGGGATCTGGCAGTGTTTGTGGCTCTCCCTCTAGGGGGTGGTGTGGAAGACTATACCTCCTACTTCATTAGGGAGTAGGGGAAGAGTTAGACCTGATTTCGGGGCCCTTGCCTGGGAATGTAAGGTCAGGGACTTCCTTTGGGTTTGCAACCTGAGAATGAGTGGCTAGACGACCAGCCACTATGATGGGTGGCTGTCCATGTCTGCTGTTAATAAAGGATGCCAAAGAAAGATATCGCTTCTGTCCTGTGTGTGGAGTCACTAAGGAAGAAGGTGCACATAGAGGTTCTCTTTCAGAGACTCCTCCCGGCTACGCTGGGGATCTGGAAGAGATGGAGGCGCTGTACCATGAGTGAGTATAACTCAACATTACCTCACAAGCCAGTCCTGATGCTATTCCCCTTAATACCATCAAGCGGGAGACTCAGGAGTCCAGTAAGCCAGCAGGTGCACCACACTATAGCCATGTGTAACCAGAGTAGTATTTCCCTAGAGGGGACAATCTGTGATTGGGGGGGGACCCGTTACAGTTGCTACCCCCTGAAATCCAACACTCCAAAGAATGGACATTAGTCTCAGAGACTGTGATAATTGCTACCCTCCATGCTGATTTTTAAGTCTTTTTAATTGTCACTCGTATAGTGCTTTACTAAAAGTTATATTTTTTAATTCCCTACAGTACCATGGGGAACACCTATATCTATATATAATCACCTAAGATTTATGTGCCATGGACATCTATCCATCTCTCTGAAGATACTATTACATCTATATACATTGAAGTACAATTTTTTAGGAGTAGCTTGTGTACCCAAAAGAGGCTTTAGTCCGATCTGTGTTCAGGCTTTTTTCTGTTTATGATATTCCTTAGGTGTACCTACTCCATTTGAATATGACAGGTTGAGCGGAAAGCCTATCTGTGTTGTTTTGTGCTTCAAAATAAATAGTTTTTTATATGCATATATATTTGTTTTGGGGTTGCCATTTTCTTAGCATACAAGACATGAAGATATGTATATTGAATATGATAGTATAATTTATAAATAGTCCCTTAAATTGAACTGTGTTATTAATAATGGAATTTAGAGATGCTCCCTAAGTGAGGAAGGGTGTGTTTTTATGTGAGGCATCTAGGAAGACGCTGTACCCCAAAAGCTGTTGCCTGTTATTATGTATAAATGTCTTTATTTATATAGCGCCATTAAGGTACATCGTGCGTCAAAGCAGTAATACACGTGACAAGCATATAAATAACAAATATAAATAACACATGAAGGGGAGAAGTGCTTCAGACATAAAAGTAACATTTAGGAAAAGGAGTCCCTGCTCCGAAGAGCTTACAATCTAATTGGTTGGTAGGAAGAACGTACAGAGACAGTAGGAAGGTGTTCTGGTAAATGCTTCTACAGGGGGCCAAGCTTTATGTATGAGGTGTAAATTATTAGCCACAGAGTTACTCATATGCTTCTTTAAGCAGGTGTGTTTTAAGGTGGCTCTTAAAGGTGTTTAGAGGATATGCTAGTCGGATATTGAGGGGAAGGGCATTCCAGACGTGTGAGTCAGTGAGAAAGGTTTAAGGTGGGAGAGGGCTTTAGATACAAAAGGGGAAGAGAGAAGGTTAAAAAAAAGATTAAAAAGATTGTCTGTGATTCAAATACTTTACTGGTTCATAAACCCACAAAGATGATTACAAATATATTATTATGCACTGAATATTCAGGGCCACATTCACTAAGACGTGCTACTACAGAAGACACATTCCCTCATGACTTAGTGAATATGGACCATTGAAGTAATTGTCCCAGCATGGAAGGAGCTGTTTGGAGTAGTACTTGCTAGATAGTGGGAGCATCACATAGCAAACTGAAAGTTACAGTATGTTGCTTCCCCACCAAGCACCATGGAGTGATCACAGCACATTCAAATATGCCCCATATTGATGGATGATCATGTTGGCTAAGGCCGGGGCCATAGAGGCTTGATCAGAGAGGAGGCGCACTGACGCTGAGGCTCGCCTGCTGAAGTCTGCGCGATTGCATGGACTTGCAGGCGAGCCAGCGTGCGCGAAGGGAGCCGGGGGGGGGGGGGGGGGGGAGGTGGTTGGAGGTGGGGCAGTGACGTCAATGGGCCAATCGCCCGTGATGCACTGACGTCAACATAATGGCGCCGTGACGTTGACGCTGCTTCAGGCTGATTGGATTTTTTCAGCCGACAGCGCGCTGAGAAACAGCTTGGCGCTCGGCTGAAAATTCCAAAGCCTCAGCACGCCTGCGGACGCTTGCGTGAGCCCCCTCAAGGCATCCTCATTGAGGATGCAGGGGCTCAGTGCTGAGCGTCCGCACGGCTCAGCGCGGCCTGTCCTTCTATGGACTCGGCCTAAGGGTGGGAGTTCCTGTTCATGTCAGTTACTGTTCCTGCAGCAGACAAAAATGTTGTATGTTATTGAATTGGGGTACTGTCACATGAAAACCCCCATTGAAGTAATTATCACACTATTGCATTTTAATGAATAACTCCCTAATGGTTTCATAACATATAATTATGGCCACATTATAAAAAAAAATGTATATTATAATGGCTACTACATATAGTTTTTTTTGGCACTGGCACAGCAAGTACATTTCAAAACCATTCAAGAACTTATTTTTAAGGCAGTGCATGAGATGTGTGCAGAGGATTTAATAAACGGGACATATTTTTAGGGGAAATCAAAATAGTGTTTTATTAGTTGATGGTTTTAAACAACAAAAAACACAGCTTTATGTTTCAGCAAAAAGGAGCAGCAAAATAAACATACCTAGCTCCTATAAGGAGCTCTGACTAACATCAGTCTAAGTTCCTATCTGAGTGTGGAAGGCTATGCCCCTTATCAATAACAATGATACAATTTCAGTGTGGAGGTTAGTTACCTTTGGATCCAGGTTTACTCCTCTCTAGTTAGGAGAAGGGGAGGACGGGGGGGGGGGGAGTGGGGGACGGGGAGAGTTATAAAGTTGTCCTTCAGGCTTCTCTTCACAGTGGTCCAGGGTCCAGTGCCTTTCTGGGTTAGGGAGACTAGTCCCTGTGTGATCTCTCCAGCAGTCCAGGGTGTCTCTCTGGATCAGAGATCACCATGCACTGAGAGCTTTAGGCTTTTTAAAGGACTAATGAGCCAGCTGAGCAGGTCTGCTCTGAATTAACTTGCTCAGTGCTGGGCTCAAGCTCTCCACACAGGTTTCTCTGTGAAGCTGTTTAGATAGGGAAGGCACCCTGTTACAGGCAGCATTAGTAATTTTGCTGACATTCTGATTATGTACAGTATACTCTAACTGCATTGTATAATTTATTTCAATTAAAATGCTCGAAATCTGGCATAGATTCAGTACATGTACACAGATTTGTCATCACCTCCCTTAAGAGGCATCTCTTAGGAAATTGTTCATCTGTCTACTCTGTTTATTACAGATGACAAATTTGTTCTATTTGCCAGTGAACCTGCTTGAATTGTCAAATTAGAATTTGACCTGCATGGTGAGGTCATAAAACATCAACTGAAATCAATGTATATAACCAGTCATACATTTGGCAGTCTGAATTTCTTTCCTGGTTGTTATGTTGATGAGTAGTGTCATTCTTCAGGAAGAAGGCCAAGAAAAAATGGTTTATTTGTCTCAACATTAAGGTAATTAAGGAAATGAGCCAAAATGTGCTTCATGCCATTATTTAACTTATTACTTTTATTTTTTTTCTTTAGTTTGGTACTACAATTAGAATATAAATAACAGTTTTATTTCGGTATGATACAAAATCTGCCCGGGATTTAATGAAACAGTGTATTTCATTGAGATGAAGCAAAAGTATTTTCTGTTTAGTATTCAACATAGAATAAGCAAGGGACAAGTGCAATGGATGTGTAAACCTTAAATAAATAAACCAGATAAACTGAGGAGTAGGGCAGGAAATTAATGTCTTCACAGTAGCTGCAAATCATTTTTCAGTTCATTACTGATTGCAAACTAACAAATTATAATCATTGTTATACACTAAAAAAAATAGTTTCTTGGACATCAGAGGGTCTAGTGGATACCTGCTTTCCACATATCAATTTGTAATTTCAGTAGAAGAATACAGAAGATGTTTTTATAGAGTAATGCACAAAGACAAACAAATGGTATGTAAATACAAAAGATTCGTATTAACCTATTCATAATAATATTTCTATCTTTCAAGGGAATAGACAGAGTGGACAAGAGTGTTAGTTTTTGTTCCCTTGCTGTGCAATATTTTATTCCTCAATTAAAAAAACCCATAGATATGAACATGCATTCACTCCTTTAAGTGCTATGGTTGTAGCAAAAGCATTGCATTACTAGGAAAATACCAATATCCCTCTCAGATTGCAAAGAATCAGCTGGGGTAAGCTGACCAATAGATTGTGAAGCTGGGACCAGCTCTTCACAGAATATATATAGATGTATATCTATAAGGACGTCTATATCTGCATATCTATAGGGACATGGTGACGTCATCACATGCGGAGGTACGCGAGGAGGTCGAGTTTCCTCTGCAGTCCTTACCATCTGATTGTTTGTACGTCTGATACACAGATGATGCAGGAGGTTAACGGAGCTATCTGTGAACCGTCGTGGGGTCACGTCCACACATGGCAGGAGCTGATGTGGACTCTACCTGGTTCTAAGGTGCCCAACCTAACTACTCTGTGTGATGGGAGGGGGTAACAAGGCTATATAATAAAGGTCAAGCCTGTTTGGTGATCCCTGCTCCATGTATAAGGGTCCAAGAGAGTAAGCTCTTGGGCCCAGTAACATTGTATTGTTGCCTTGAACTGTATTTGCAAAAAAAACCTTGAAAGTCACCCACTAGCAATCCCTGCTTGATTGCATGCCCGGAAAGGAAAAACACAAAAAATAGTTTTTATGACATTTTGCAAATACAATTCAAGGTTATATAAACAAGGTCAAGCCCGTGGTCAGGAAGGATCAAGTTCTGAGAAGAGAATGCAGCGGTGGCGTATGGAATTTTATACTGATTTGGATTTCAGGAGATTCCGGGCTAAGTCCCGGTCAGGGTAAAACTCTCCCAAAGAGTTCCCTGCACTTAGGAAAGTCTAGTTTTCAATGCCAACCCCAAAGTAAGTGTGTCTTTTCATCTATATTTTGTGTTTCACTGTGTGTAAGCGAAGTTATGCCGAATAAATTACAATTTATTTATTTTCCTTGTTTTGCTCAATGAATGATCCTGGTAAAAAAGGTGTAAATAACCTGGTCTCCCGTGACATCCTTGACCCCTCCACCTGTGGTGATGTCTTCCATTTAGAGATTTCTCTCCCATGTTTATATTCTTCAACTCTCTTGTAAGTGCAGTTCTTTGGGACCGTGCTTTTCATTTTAAATAAACCCCCTTTTCTACACAGTTTTATGCTATAGAGCATGCGCATTTGTTTTTTGTCTTTCGGTATTTCTGTGGGTGGCTACACCACCAAAGAAGCTGCAGAGTTCTCCTAAGTACTTGTTTGATAGAAATTGATTTCTTCTCTTTGAACCATCTCATGGAACTGGTTGGACTCTCTTTGTGACACGTTTACACAGTATATTTTTAAGTGGTTGTTTATATTGTTATTAATTAGACACAGTTAATTATTTATTGCCCATTTAATCGATTTTGTCACTATGTATCACCATTTAATAACCTTTTTTGCACAGAATATTATTATTATAAATGTAGTCACTTGACATTTTTATAATTATTTAGTGCTACTATTTGTGTTTTATCTATCTATCTATCTATCTATCTATCTATCTATCTATCTATCTATCTATCTATCTATCTATCTATCTATCTATCTATCTATCTATCTATCTATCTATCGATCTATCATATAAAACCAGAACAGACAAAGGCACCTGTAGTTTGACAATCGAGTGGGAGAGGGAGACGAACAGTCTATTTTAGAGTTCCAAGTGACTTATATATCTCCCTAAACACACCTTTACAAAATGTAGAGATATACTGTAACTGTACACAAAAAGGAACAGGACTGACCTAAAATACTGGAATATATGCTAATTTAAGTAATTTAAATATTCTTTGCATATTCCAAATTAGCATATATCCCATGTATCTAGGGTGTGTTCCAGTGCCTCAAAACAGTAAAACACAGTATTACATAACATAGAACTGTAGAGAGGTGTGATGATGATGAATATGTTGTGAATTTTGGCAAGGAGCAGCAGCAATAGCTCAAGTAGGGGGAGGAGCAGGACAACTTCTTGGAGTGCAGCAGCAGTAGCAACATAGTTACATAGTTACATAGTAGATGAGGTTGAAAAAAGACGTACTGTACGTCCATCAAGTTCAATCTAAAATAGGGAGTTATTGTGTGTATAAAAAGGTACACTGGCGACACACTTTATTCGAGCTCGGCTAGTCCCACGAATTCGGGTATACCCGGGTGTATTGAGGTTTGTGACTGTTTTCTGCCCGAGTGCATTGAGGTATTTTCCAAGCAGGGATTGAAGCATTTTATTCCCGCTGGCTGCAATACTGCACAGTATATATATATATACTGCATTACAATTCATGAATTTATGCCATCTGGTAGACACGCGAAGCATTGCAGCCTATTAAATCCTAATCATTATCATTTAACAGATCAGCCGCCCGTCAGCCAGGCATGAACCCAGGCTGGGAAGGCAAACACAACGGGGCTTGTCAGAGGTGAGGAGCGGCGCATTCCAGGTATCTGCCAGGTACATACCGGGTATTTGCTCGAATAAAGTGTGTCGGTGCAGTAGTTACATAGTTACATAGTTATTGAGTAGATGAGGTTGAAAAAAGACGTACGTCCATCAAGTTCAACCTATGCTCAATTTAGACAACAGATACTTTATCCTGTATCTATACTTACTCATTGATCCAGAGGAAGGCAAACAAAAAACCCCAGTGACATGTCATCAAATGATATCTCATAAGGGGAAAAATAAATTCCTTCCTGATTCCAAGAATTGGCAATCGGATTAATCCGTGGATCAACATCCTTCCCATATATACTTATTTGGTATATCCCTGTATACCTTTCCCATCTAAAAAGATGTCCAACCTTTTTTTGAATAAATCTATTGTATCTGCCATCACAGTCTCCATGGGTAATGAATTCCACATTTTAACTGCCACTACAGTAAAGAACCCTTTCCTTTGTTGCTGGTGAAATCTCCTTTCCTCTAGTCTTAAGGGATGGCCCTGGGTCCTTTGTACTGCCCGTTGGATGAACAGTTCTTTTGAAAGCTCCTTGTACTGTTCCCAAATATATTTGTATATAGTTATCATATCACCTCTTAGACGCCTCTTTTCTAATGTAAATAAATCTAATTTAGCTAGCCTCTCCTCATAAGTTAGATTGTCCATCCCCTTTATTAATTTGGTGGCTCTTCTCTGCACTCTCTCTAGTTCCATAATGTCTTTTCTTAGGATTGGTGCCCAAAATTGTACTCCATATTCAAGGTGTGGTCTTACTAATGCTTTATAAAGGGGCATAATTATGTTTACTTCCCTTCCATCCATTGCCCGTTTGATGCAAGATAAGATCTTGTTTGTCTTTGCAGCTACTGCATGACATTGGGCACTATTGCTAAGCCTGCTGTCTACAAGCACTCCTAAATCCTTCTCCATCAAGGATTCCCCCAATATATCTCCATTTAATTTGTAAGTCGCCTTTTTATTCTTGCATCCCAAATGCATAACCTTACATTTATCTGTATTAAACCTCATCTGCCATTTACCTGCCCACGTTTCCAGTCTCTCCAAGTCCTTCTGTAGAAAAATTACATCCTGCTCTGATTTATTACCTTACACAATTTAGTATCATCAGCAAAGATGGAGACTTTGCTCTCAATGCCAACCTCAAGATCATTAATAAACAAGTTAAAAAGCAGGGGTCCCAGTACCGATCCCTGAGATACTCCACTCACTCACCCCAACCTGAAAAAGTTCCATTTATGACAACCCTCTGTCCTTTAACCAGTTTAAATCCAGGTGCATATATTATTACTGAGTCCAATTTTCTTTATTTTGTACACCAACCTCTTTTGTGAAACCGTATAAAAAGCCTTTGCAAAATCTAAATAGACCAAATCAACTGCATTACCCTGGTCTAAATTACTACTTACCTCCTCAAAGAAACAAATAAGGTTAGTTTGGCATGATCTATCCTTCATAAATCCATGCTGACTATTACTAATAATTTTGTTTTCCATTAGGTATTCCTGAATATTATCCCGTATTAAACCTTCAAGTAGTTTCCCCACTATTGAAGTCAGGCTTACAGGTCTGTAATTTCCCGGTTGTGATCTAGCTCCCTTTTTAAATATAGGCACCACATCTGCTTTACGCCAATCTTATGGTACTGAGCCTTTGGAAATGGAGTCCTTGAATATTAAATATAATGGTTTGGCTATTACTGAGCTTAACTCCTTGAGAACTCTTGGATGTATGCCATCAGGGCCAGGTGCCTTATTTACTTTAATTTTTTCAAGTCGCTTATGAACTTCTTCCTCAGTTAACCAATTGTTCATTAATATGGAGGTTGTGGCTTCCTCCTGAGGCACTACTATTGAACTTGATTCTTCCCTGGTAAACACAGAGGCAAAGAATTTGTTTAATACCTCAGCTTTTTCCTTATCTCCAATAATCTGACTACCCATCTCACACTGAAAGGGTCCTATATTTTCTTTTCTCATTTTTTTGTTATTAAGATACTTAAAGAACTTTTTAGGGTTGACCTTACTTTCTATTAAAATCCTTTTTTCATTATCCATTTTTGCTAATTTGATTGCTCTTTTGCAATTTTTGTTACATTCCTTATAATTCTGATACGATGTCTCCGTCCCTTCTGACTTAAAGAAATGAAAAGCCTTTTTTTTCTTGTCCATTTCCTCCCTACCTGTTTATTTAGCCACATTGGTTTTGACTTATTTCTTTTATATTTATTACCCAAGGGTATACACTGATAAGTGTGCTTTTCTAACAATGTTTTAAAGACTGACCATTTATCTTCTACATTTTTCCCTGCAAAAACATCATCCCGGTGTAATACTTGTAGATTAGACCTCAGTTTATTCAAATCTGCCTTTCTAAAGTTTAAGGTCTTTGTTGAACTCAAGTAATCTGTTTTTTGATAATTTATTTTGAAATGAGACCATGTTATGATCACTGTTACCCAAATGTTCCAGGACTTGAATATTTGTTATTACTTCTACATTGTTTGATATGACCAAATCCAGAACTGCCCCTCTCCTGGTTGGTTCCTCAATAATTTGGGTCATATAATTGTTTTTAAGCACCCCCAAAAACCTGTTTCCTTTTATTGTAACGCTAATCTCATTGCTATGTCTGGATAATTAAAAACCCCCATTATGCAAACATGACCCAGTTTTGATGCCATCTCCATTTGCAAAAGTATTTTAGCTTCCTCAATCTCACAGATATTTGGTGGTTTATAGCATATTCCCAAAAACATTTTCTTTATACTTTTACCTCCAATGCTAATTTCTATCCACAAAGTCTCTACATTTTCATCATTCCCTTCATAGACATCATCCCTTATAATAGGTTTTACCTGTAGATCTGGTTTAACATATAAACATACTCCACCTCCCCTTCTATTTGTTCGATCCTTCCAAAAAAGAGAATAACCCTCTAAATTAACTGTCCAGTCATGAGTTTCATCCCCCCATGTTTCAGTAATGCCTATGATATAATACTGCTCCCTTGCAGTTCAAGCTCCCCCATTTTATCTGTCAGGCTTCTTGCATTAGCAAGCATGCAGTTCAGTTTTTTTCAGCCTGTACTATTATCTTATCTGCTCCTTCCTTTCTGCACCCACTTGGTTTAGTCTTTAGAAGTTTTCTAGTATTATCTGTATTTACTATGGGTGTCTCACTGCTTGTCAAACTCGCACTTGCCCCCATTCTACCTCCACACCACCTTGTATTCTCCTCTATTCCATTTAGTTCATTTGTCTGTTTCATTCCCCTCCCCCCTCCATCCTAGTTTAAAATCTCCTCCAACCTTTTTAGCATTCTCCCCCCTAGCACAGAAGATCCCTCTTCATTGAGGTGCAATCCGTCCCTAGAATATAGATGGCACTTCTCAGAAAAGGAGTCCCAGTGCTCTAAAAACCCAAACCCCTCCTTCCTGCACCACTTTCTTAGCCATGCACCTCCCTGATCTCTGACTGTCTCCGTGTGGTAGCGCATGGCACTGGTAGTATTTCAGAAAATACTACCTTGGAGTTCCTTGATGTAAGCTTTTGGCCTAGATCTCTGTAATTATTTTTTAGGATCCTCCATCTTTCTCTAACTTTGTCATTGGTGCCAACATGTACCAAGACCGCCGGGTCAATCCCAGCCCCCCCAACAATCTGTCTACCCGATCCGCAATGTGTCGAACCCGAGCACCCGGGAGACAACAAACTGTTCGGTTCATGTGGTCACGGCATGAGGTGGAGGCGCTGCACATGAAGTAAGTTGGACTCGTAACCACTACCTCAGATACCTGTCCTGCTGCCATCCTCTATAACACCAAGCGGGAGACTCAGGAGTCCTGTTACTTGCAGGTGCACCACCACACACGACCTTGTAATGGGGACCGGTTAGACCACACGGGCCAATGTGAGATTGGGTGGGTCAGACAAGGGGGGTCCAGCCGTTACATACAGTAAAGGATAAATACAGTGTACCATATTTACTAAGCAGTGTTCTGCCATAAGGTACTTTTGGTGCTAGAATAAATTACAGTGAAAAGGGGGGGGGGGGATTGGGGAGTGATCAACTAAACCATACTAATTGTGCAATGAAGATAATAAATGTAATTGATAATAGTAAAGTAGGTGCAACTGTAAACAGTAGTGAATCAGAAAATGGTAAGGGGTACAGTGACCTGTACTCCAAAGGAAATTCACTTAAATGCACACTACCTATGTTTTAAAATTTAACCTTTAATATCATATACTTAAAACATATATTACAAAAGAAAATGTGATAACTATTAAAAATAAATTAAATAAAGTAACTCGTGCAACTAAGACAGCCTTTAATTTCTAAATACTCCAATATATCATTGAAACTGGAGAGTGGAAGGCTGCTGAAGATGCACGCAGCCAGAGTGAGCAAATAAGCCCAGCACTTCACTAGTTAGCCTAGTAGAATAGTGAATATAGTGGTGGCCGTTGATCTCATATCATATATCTTAATGTGGGCAGTATAACACCTAGACAGGTCCAGACCACTCCAGGAATCAGTACCCAGCCACTACACTAATTTATATATATATGGCTAATCTAGTGAACGGCTGACAGACACTGTCGTAAAATCGCCACATGAAAGGGGCTGACATCATCAACACGCGTCCAACGCGCGTTTCCCTCCTATTACGGAGCTTCCTCAGGGACAAAATTTGCAGCAGGACTGAACCGACCGCTATTTAAACCCGACAAAAGGGTTTAAATAGCGGTCGGTTCAGTCCTGCTGCAAATTTTGTCCCTGAGGAAGCTCCATAATAGGAGGGAAACGCGCGTTGGACGCGTGTTGATGATGTCAGCCCCTGCTTATTAGACATGCTTCTCTATCCCATAAGAGGGTAACGTTAAATGTACAGGTATGAGTGCTCAATAGGAAGAAAGCTCAAAACTAAGCATCCTGTGACAGTGGTGCTAGCCCACAGCTTGTTTAGCTCACACGACCCGAGCTATTGTCCTGACAAACAGAGGTTGTTTGGATGCAACTTCTGATCCTGTTTGGTCTGACCCCATTCCTGATAAGGTGCCTCAGACTTGCAAAGCCAACAACACTTTGTGTGCTGTGGGAAGCCAGTTAAAGCAATACCTGGAGTGTATAGAGTTTTATTTATTTTAAAATAAAGTATTTCAATTCAGTATGTGTCTGGCCGATGGCACAGTCAATATTTTTATCCCTGTTCTGTCTGTCTCTCGCTCTGTTACTCTCTCTCATCTCTCGTTGTATTCAATGATGGATTTGAATGAATCAGGTTTTCTGACACACAAGTAAAAACAAGGAGAAGCACAGCAAATAAAGCAGACACAGAGAGAAAGTAATATAACAAAGTGACCTGGTGACTTCAGTTAGTACTTCTAATCTTATAAAGGATAGACACAGTGGGACATATTTACTAAGCAGTGTTCTGCCATAAGGAACCTTCAGTGCTGGAATACATTACAGCCTATTCAAATAAATGGACTGTAAAATGTCTTCCTGTGCCAGAAGGTGTCTCATGGCAGAAGACTTATTAGATTTTTAGATATGGTTCTCTATCCCAGAAGAGGGAAAGGTGATTTGTACAGGTATGAGCACAATGAGAAGTAGAGCTGAAAAGTATGCTGTGGCAGAGGTGCTAGCTGTCAGCTAGTTTAGCTCACACTGTAGAGCTGATGCCGAGAGTAGCAAATCAGTGGGTTCTAATCTTGTTAGCACTCAACAATAGATGGTAACAGCACAAACTGATGTGTGAATTATAGCAACAAATTTAATTACTAATTAAATACTATAGATAAAAAAACCATTGTTATTACATGTTAATAGCAGCTCCTCAGGATCCTCAGAAGTTGATGCTACATGAAGAACCTCATGTGGGGAAGAAAACACAAATGCAAGCGATATGGTGATAATGTTTTACCGTAATACACAAACAACACAGAGGTGGGAATGTACAACTCACAATCTCCCCACTCCAGCCCTACTTCAGAATCGTCCGCTTCTCGTCTTGCGCGTGCTCACGTGCACGGTTTCCCTGGTCTGCTTCTCTCACAGCACACCTGGGACGCCTTATATCAGCAGGTCAAGTTACCAGAGCTGCTATTAACTAGTGATAACAGTGTTTTTATGTATTGAATTCACTGAGTGACTAGTTGCGGTTTGGGAGACCGCAATTGTTTTGAATCTATTAGTCACTTTCTAGACTGGCACTCACTTTTACCACATATATAATTGTGCTTTTTTGTCTATTTAAATTCACTGTATCCACTTTTAAGAGCTGCACTTGTATCACTTGTATTTTGTATTGTAATATTATTATTATTTTATATTTCTATATAATCAATTTATATTTGATTTTCACTATATTTTTAGCATGCTAGTTTTACGTAGCGTATTACAGCGACATTTTGCAGGCACAGTCCCTGCCCCATGGAGAGAGAGAATGATGAGAGAGAGAGAGAATGATGAGAGAGAGAGAGAATGATGAGAGAGAGAGAATTATGAGAGAATGATTAGAGAGAGAGAATGATGAGACAGAGAGATAGAGAATGATGAGAGAGAGAATGATGAGAGAGAGAGAGAATGATGAGAGAGAGAGAATGATGAGAGAGAGAGAGAAAATGATGAGAGAGAATGATGAGAGAGATAGAGAGAACGATGAGAGAGATAGAGAGAATGATGAGAGAGAGAGAGAGAATGATGAGAGAGAGAGAATGATGAGAGAGAGGGAATGATGTGAGAGAGAGAGAGAATGATGAGAGAGGGAATGATGAGAAAGCGAATGATGAGACAGAGGGGGAGAATGATGAGAGAGAGAGAATGATGAGAGAAAGAGAATGATGATAGAGAGAGAGAGAGAATGATGAGACAGAGAGATATAGAATGATGAGAGAGAGAATTATGAGAGAGAGAAAATGATGAGAGAGAATGATGAGATAGATTGAGTGATGAGAGAGAGAGAATGACGAGAGAGAGAGAATGACGAGAGAGAGAGAATGACAAGAGAGAGAGAATGACAAGAGAGAGAGAATGACGAGAGAGAGAATGATGAGAGAGAGAGATAGAGAGAATGATGAGAGAGAGAGAGAATGATGAGAGAGAGAGAGAGAGAGAATGATGAGAGAGAGAGAGAGAGAGAGAATGATGAGAGAGAGAGAATGATGAGAGAGAGAGAGAGAGAGAATGATGAGAGAGAGAGAATTATGAGAGAGAATGATGAGAGAGAGAGAATGATGAGACAGAGATATAGAATGGTGAGAGAGAGAGAGAATGATGAGAGAGAGAGAGAATGATGAGAGAGAATGATGAGAGAGTTAGAGAGAGTGATGAGAGAGAGAGGGAGAGAATGATGAGAGAGAGAGAGAATGATGAGAGAGAGAGAGAATGATGAGAGAGAGAGAATGATGAGAGAGAGAGAGAGAGAGAGAATGATGAGAGAGAGAGAATGATGAGAGAGAGAGAGAGAGAGAATGATGAGAGAGAGAGAGAGAGAGAGAGAGAGAATGATGAGAGAGAGAGAATGATGAGAGAGAGAGTTGGGCACTGGCCCCAACAGTAAGGGACAAGGAATAAGGGTAAGACAAAAGTAGGTCAGAGTGGACTGAGCCAATTGTTTTCAGGGTAAAGATGAAGATAATGCTGGATCTCAATCCAGTGTCACCTAAATGAGGAGGCATAACGAAAGGGACAAGACAAGCATTGGTGCTGTAAGGTTGCCCCAATCGGCTGTTACAAATAACGTAAATGGCAATGGTGCCTGAGACACACATGCTCCACAACAGCCCATGGTCAACCGTCTTTGTGACTGAGAGGGTAAGGTCCTCCTTTGGGGTGTAGTGATGTGGGGTGTTTACAATTCGACCTCCCTTTTTCTCTGTATGTTGTCCTTCACTTGTAGGACGTTTCACAGTGTCATGATCAATTGGTGCTGATACTGGTAATGTTGCTATTATTACATCCTCTTGGGTTGCAGTCTCCGAGGACAGAGATGGAAATATCTTATTGAAATGGGAAACATTTCTTGTCACCACGGGATTCACATTCCCAGCAACGATCATTGCCCCTTTTCCTTTTTCTTGTTGCCATTGGATTTAGATGAAAGGCAGTCAGGTCTTTACTTGTCACCTTTTGTTTCACTAGAATGTGATCTCCTCCTTGCAAATCAGAAACAATGACTCTTTTTATGGTCTGCATATTTTTTTATTTTTCCCCCATATATAGTACAGCCTATCTTTCAAATTTGACCATCTCTAGAATTGAAAGTCAAATGGATTTCCGGGAGGGTTGATCTAATTACTTTTCTTTGCATTATCAATGTATGGGAGATACATTTGTTATAGAATGTGGCACTGACCTACTTTGCATTGTCTTGAAACCTGCTTTAAAAACTGTTGGCATGGAAATTGAGAGACTTTGCAAATCTGTATCTGTTTCCTAGAGTGGGCATGAAATATTCAACAAGGGTATTAGTCTGTTGCCACAATGGAGTGCCACTTTGATGCTGAATTCCAAAATGCTTCATGAATTTATTGAATTCCTTTAAGGGTGTACCATAATCTGTCCTGTTATTCCTTATGAATTTAACATCTTATCAAAAGCTGGTAAGACTGATGCAGCAGATGATGATATTATTTAAAGAACAGGATATTGTGAATATTCATCCACAGTTACTAGTACTGTTTGTATTTGCTATTATATATTGGGCCATAAAAAGTAAGTCAGTCAGTTCTGTGAAATTTTCGGTAGAAAAATGACAGAATATTATACATTTCTGATTCAGCATGTTGCACCATTGAAGGGATAAACAAAAAAAGGAAGAGTAGAATTATGTTATTCACCTACAGTGTACCTTTAAAAAGCCTTTGAACGTATGCAATTCGAATGGTGCCCACTATTTACAAATTTAGGGGCTCATGCAGAGAGCATAGATAAGGAAATAGCGCCATCTTCTGGCGAAAAAACTAGCCAGAAATCCTTAAACTCGGGAGAAAATGGCGCTATTTTTAAAAGTACTCTGAAAATTGTTCAGAGCTGTAAAACTCGCCAAACTCGTGGCGAGAACCTGAAACTCGCCATGCTAATATAGCGTTGTATTCAAGAAGCTCCGAATCGCTGGAACACGCCAATATGTGCATTAGTATGGCGAGTTTCAAATAGCCAGGAAAAGTTGGCAATTTGCAGTTTTTTGCCAAAATGAGTTAACGACGTTCCCTGCATAACACCTTCACTAACGGCAAATCTGTGGCTATTTTACAGCCATTTTAAACTTTTTTAACGTTCCTCTCTGCATAAGCCCCTTAATTCTTCCAGACCTTATTATATGGGGTTTTCTGGAGTAAATAGAGAGATCCTGGAAAATATGTGAAACACATTTCCCCCCCCCCCCCCCTCTCTGGAAGATGTACTACAGGTTACTGCTGTTTGTGGTGCGTGCATACTTGTGAGGGTCAAGGAGAGCTAAGTGGTCCACGGTGGTGTGGGGAACAGGACAGGCTTTTACAGTTCTTCAATGTTCACTCAGGGTGTCAGCGCCTCCAGCTCCAGTGGGCTCCAGGATTTCCAGAGTCAGTCCACACTAGAGCAGATTCCATCCATACCACTACCCAGTAGACTGAGAGCTCACAGGGGTATATTCAAAAGGATGATTTATTGGTAGCAGCTACTGCTAGCAGTACAGCGTATACATGAGGATTGATCTGGGTCCCCAGATCTCTGGATGGTGCTTTGGCTCTCTGGTAGACTTGAGGCCTATAATCTCTCTTGCTCAGTCAACCCATGAGGGACTGACTGCATGCTCACTCCCAGCTGTGAGCTCAACTTCTTGATTCCTCACCCAAGGAGGGTGGGAGCTCATCTGCTATAATTTAGCACTTCCTCTCTGATGCACCAGAAGGGGAGGGCACAGGGTCTGACCATGATTGGTTGTACACAGGCCCGTGTGGCACCACCTCTTCTGTCACTCAGAGAGTCAGCATGATGGGGTGGGTCAATGACCCTAGTATAGCCTGCCACAGCCTGTAGCTCTCAGGACTTAAATAACAGGAGGCAGAGAAGCAGTCTGGACCAGCCATGGCTACATATGCTAATAGGATATACAACTGAATCCGGGGGGCCCATCTTCCAAGGGTTACAACTGACCTTATTGCACTCTACCAGCTCAAGGATACCTTTTGGAAAAGCTACAAATTAACTGGGACTACCAAGGATCTCAATCACTACAGATGTCTGCGGAACATGTGCACAAGGCAAACAAGGCACGCAAAAGCACAATATTACTCTGACAATCTCCACCAAAATACATCAAACCCAGCTAACTTCTGGAAGGTTATCAACAATATATTCCAGCCTCCTAACCATCAACAACCAAGTAATATCACTAAGGGGGATATTTCTCTGACAAACGCCACTGATATTGCAAATGCATTCAATGATTACTTTGTGGGGTGTGCCACTAACTTATTAGCGAAACGCAGCACAAACCACAAACCTGAATCTCATCCTGGGAGTGCCACATAGCCCCACCCCTTCCCAACACTGCCCACAATTTTCAATTTGGCCCAGTATCTGAAGAGGAGATTACACAAGCGCTCCTCAAACTAAAACTAAGCAGCCAATGCGGACCTGACTTGCTACAATCTAGGTTCCTACGACTTGGTGCCCAGCCATTGCCAAACCAATTGCTTCCATAATCAACTCTATCCTGTCTGCAGGTCATATCCCTAAGACCTGGAAAACTGCCAGAGTTGTCCCAATCTTCAAAAGTGGGGACAAAAACACTATCTCAAACTACAGACCAATCTCACTTCTCCCAATTCTATCCAAAGTCATGGAAAAATGTGTCCACTCTCAATTAAACGACTACTACACCAAGACAAATTTCCCTAGCCAATTCCAATCTGGCTTTCGTCCCAAACACTCCACCGTAACTACCCTGCTAAAAGTTTGCAATGAAATCCAGTGTGAAATGGAACGGGGACAACTCACTGGTGCAGTATTCCTAGATTTTGCAAAGGCTTTTGATACAGTTGATCATGCTATCCTGCTTAACAAACTCCAGAGCTCTGGAATAGGGAAGCATGCTTTAAACTGGTTTCAGTCCAACCTATCAGGAAGATCCCAACATGTGTCCATCTCAGGCTCTAACTCCAACCCCCTGGATATCACCTGTGGTGTCCCGCAAGGCTCGGTTCTGGGGCCCCTACTCTTCTCAGTGTTCATTAATGATCTTCCCACAGCTTGTAAGGAAGCCTCAATACACATGTATGCAGATGACACAATCCTATATGCACACAGCCATAGCCTCTCTGACCTTCAACACATACTTCAGTCTGACTTTTTGAGACTCGAAAACTGGATTTCCCAAAACAAACTGTTTTTAAACACTGACAAGACTGTAACAATGGTATTTGGGACCAAGACTAAATTTTTAAAGCTTCCAGGGACTGAGCTCCATATTAGAACAAACACTAATACCACCCTAACCCCTGTCACTAGTTTTAAATACCTGGGCTTATGGTTTGACTCCCACTTAACATTCGGAATGCACATTGATACCCTGACAACCAAGACCTATGCCAAACTAGGGGTACTTTACAGGAACAAATCCTCCCTAAGTCTCCTGGTCAGAAAGCGTATCGCACAGCAGATGCTAATGCCAATTATTGACTATGGAGACATAGTATATGGCACGGCACCTCAAACCCACCTTAGCAAACTTGACACCCTCTACAATTCAATTTGTCATTTTGTTCTCCAATGCAAATACAACACACATCACTGCGAAATGCTCAAAGAACTAGATTGGTCATCACTAGAGTCTAGGCGCAAAATTCACCTTTCTTGTCTTGGCTTTAAATTCTTAATGGGCAAGCTACCCAGCTACCTGAACAAGCTCCTCACCTCTACCACATGCAGCACCTATCACCTGAGATCTGACTCCAAAAGACTGTTCATGGTCCCAAGGCTCAACAAAGTATCCGGCCGTTCCTCCTTCTCTTACCGTGCACCCCAAAACTGGAACAACCTACCAGAGACTCTCACATCCACCACCAGTTTAAGTTCTTTCAAATCTAAGGCTGTCTCACATTTTAATCTGGTCTGTAACTGTTACATACGCCCATAACATATATTTTCTTTAACTGTGCATGCAATGTCTTGTATTTAATGTATATCCTGTTCATTTATGTAACTGTATTTGTAACCATGTATTATTTGTCTTAACTCTGTGCCCAGGACATACTTGAAAACGAGAGGTAACTCTCAATGTATTACTTCCTGGTAAAATATTTTATAAATAAATAAATAATAAATAATATTAGCATATTTCCCATGAATCGCAGGCGTGATCATTTCTTGTTCACAGATATGCAGCGCATGAATTATAACAAAGGTTAGTAAAAATCATAGGCAAACAATAAGCAAATGACCTTCAATTATAAGAATATCATATTCACTAGCCTCCATTAAAGTTAACACTGGGAAATAACAGTTATTTAAATCATACCTAACGCTGAAGTGAATTCTTAAAACAGATGATTAAAGGTCATCAAATAAACTTTGATCCACTTTTTAAATTTTACCCCTTAGCAGCCCAAGTGGTCAGCGACTCATTATCTCCCTATGTGCCAGTAAGGCTACATTTTATACAGGAAATCCCACAGTGTTAATTCTCACTCATGTTTGTCTTGTGAAGGAGGGCGAGATGCGCAAATGGAATAAATAGGACCATTTGCTTAAAAGTCTGCATGTGCTGTCACTACCATTCTGTTTTTTCCTGCACTATTCTATACTTGTTTTTGTTGCACAGTGGGTTTCGTAACCATATTTATATTTGTGGCCCGGTCTCCCTCTGGGCTTTCCCTTGGCCCCCTTACTTCCCTGCTCACTTCAGTTGCAGCCGGGGACTTGTGGTGTGTGTGCGGGCGCTGCCAGAGAAAGCGGCGGAACCATTGGTCAGGCCGGGAAGGTGGGCAGTGTGCAGGGAGTGCTCCGGTTCTCCGGAGGTTCCGTGGTGGGACGCCGATAGGGTGTCGCCATTTTGGATGCGCGCACATGCGCATAGGCATAGCAGTAGAAGCAGCAGCGCCCATTACTATATTAGCCCCACAGGGAAACTACAGTTCGTAGCATCCCTGGGGCTGCAAGATCACCTGACTACGCTTAGCCAATAGGAATGCTGTATTCCCTGCTCAGCTATTGATACTTTTTGCGTGCTGAGAACCACGCCAGTTGGAGCTGGGACCAGGATAGGGTAGGTTGTGTGTGCAGGGTGTCTGTGACCCCTGCACTAGTCCAGAGACCCCCATAGGCACCAGCTAGGCCCTGACTCCCCTGTTCAGTTTGTGGCTGTTACAGGGATAGGCCCTTAGACAGGGACACTGCCCCATTTAGCATTCAGTGTGTCAGGGACACAGAAGGACACTGCACAGCAGTTGTGGCCTGTGGTTGGGGACCAGACCACCTCCGCAGTACGAGACTCTGCATGGTGATATTATCCATGACGGAATTCACCCCACGTGGAGGCAGACGCCATCATGGACAATGTCGCTGGATCAGTGGATCCCTTATCTTCAGTCGGTGATACCAGGTGCTGGAGCACCTGGAAGGTATACCAACATTCTACAAGTGCACCAACAGAAACAAGCGGGTGTGGGCAGCGCTGTCACACACACTTTGGGTGGTTTGACTCTGTGGACACCAGGGTGATTGCATGCCCAGGTGCCTGCGTGGTTCTGTTAATGGCGTTATTATTATTACGCATTCAGTAAACTTGTTATACTATACCAGTGTGTATTATTTATATAGGTTCCTGCACATGGTTATCCAACACTGTTAGGATTCCACGCAGGTGGAGGCACTGTCACCAGACGGATCAGGTACACCCTAGGCTCCCAGCAGTGGAGGTTCGTGCCTCCTGTGAGCCGCAGGTAATGCACCACACACCCAGTAGCTGCCATATCTCCCAGGGGGTGGGGGAAAGTGCGCTACATATCATTGAAAGTAGGAGTATTCTATGGTATGTGAATTGAATGCGTTATATTAAATAAGAAGCTCAAGTTAAATACTGTAACCCCTGTAACTTTAGAGAATAGTATATACATGAGTATACATAAAGGAGAAAAATAAGAGAGAGCGCATGCCCCATAGCGTAAAATTGTACATTTAATGGTAAAAAAAAAGCTGTGTGTGCTGTGCACGCGCATAGTAAATGAAACTTCTTTGACTTTTGTCACAGAAATTGTATTTGCGTTAGTGATGTTTTAATTAAAAATCAAAATACAATTTCTTTGACAAAATGCAAATAAATTTGACTTAGAACGTGCGTGCTCGGCACACATCCCCTGTATTTGCCATTTGCAGTAAGCGTGAATTTCTCATGTGTGTGCGTGACTGTGTGCGCGTGTGACTCTGTGTGCGTGCGTGAGTGACAGTGTGTGACGTATGCGCACCCCCACTGCCCATCACCCCCCCTGCACATCACCTCCCCTGCACATCGCCCCCCCCTGCACATCGCCCCCCCTGCACATCACCCCCCCTGCACATCACCCCCCCTGCACATCACCCCCCTTCACCTTACATATCCCCCTGCACATCACCCCCCTGCACATCACCCCCCCTTCACCTTACATATCCCCCTGCACATCACCGCCCCTGCACATCACCGCCCCTGCACCTTACATATCCCCCTGCACATCACTGCCCCTGCACATCACCGCCCCTACACATTATAGCCCCTGCACCTTACATATCCCCCTGCACATCACCCCCCTTGCACATCACCCCCCTTCACCTTACATATCTCCCTGCACATCACCCCCCTTGCACATCACCCCCCTTCACCTTACATATCCCCCTGCACCTTACATCACCCCCTGCACCTCCTCACCTCCCCTCACCCCTGCACCTCAGATCACGGCGGCAGAGCAGAACACCGGCCTCCTCCTGGTCTGCTCGGGGACAGTTTATCTGCTTTGCTCAGGAAGCACCGGGCTCTCTCTCCCAATCTCTGGCCTCCAGCGCCGCCCGCCCGATCCGCACACACCGCTCTGCTTCCCTCCGGTAACCCTTCATGATCCCTAGGCTCCTCTCCTCCTCCTCCGGCCCCGGCGGCGCTCACTCAGCGGGACACAGGGAAGGGGAAGTAGAGGTAGAGACGAGGGAGGAGAGAGGCTGAGCAGCGGCTCCTCCTCTCACAGCCGGAGGACTTGCGGGGCTTCCGCCATCTTATTACACCCACACCCGAGACTGATTTAAAATCACCGTGCCTGCCTTCTTGCTACACCTTTCACTCAAAAGCACCGGAAGCTCTGCGGCAGCCATCTTGCTATACCCATGGCAGCGGACGTGTGGGGGTAACGGCGGCCGTTAGGAGCGGCGCCGGCAGCTATCGCCGCCGCATGTCACAGTGGGTGTGTGGGGGTAACGGCTATCGCCACCGCATGTCACAGCAGGTGTGTGGGGGGAGCGGCAGCTGTTAGGAGCGGCGCTGGCGGCTATCACTGCCGCCGCCGCATGTCACAGTAGACGCGGGGGGGTGGGGGGTAGCCGTGACGTCACATCCGTTTCACATTTCGTCTCCATCTCTCCCGTTTTGCCCCATCAGAATAGGTGCCACTAAAGAAGTTTCACTTCAAAAAGGAAGGAGAAGGAAATGCACTCACAAGAGTAAAACCAATTCAGGCAAATTGTGAGTAATATCACCACCATCCGGTTAATCTGCATCAGTAGTCCACCATTCAAAGCTCCTTCAGGGCTGTAGAGATTATGTGGCTGCTGCTGGGATCCAGAGGTGCTTCCAAACATAAAAGTCGTCTGTTAGAAGTCCCAGAGACTGCATCCTGCATTCAAATGGCCGCAATATTATTCCGCGCTCAGTGCGGCCTCCTCGTGCACATTCGTGGCGTCATAGTGACATAATGACGTTCCCTGGCGCTTTTCGTCACCAGACGGCGACTTTCTCAAAGGGCTAGTGATGAGTTGTATAGGAGCTGTATATTTATGTCCACTGGGTTGCTTAGCAACCCGTATCTAGCAAGTGATAGGCTCAGTATCGTGGTGGTTCATCCAATAGGGATTTAAATTGCTCGTGAATCAGTTAAATGGTTATGATAATGATAGATACTGGCATGGAACATAAATACACTACTAAGTTGGATAATAAATAATACATGAATTAATAAATAAACTTGTCAGAACATGAATAAAGACCAAATAATCCTCAAAGTATACACAAAGACTATTACTAGATGAAAACATACATATATATAAATATATGAATAGATCACCTAAATGGTATTTCGTAAAATGTAATAACCAATAGATATACAAATAACATATTAGTTGTGACATAATAGAAGAGATGGAGAATAAAAATATAAATTAATTGCGATGATAAAATAGATATCAATATAAACATATCAATAATTTAAAGATAATTGTTAATACAAATATATAAATCAAATGAAAGAGTGTATATATAGGGACAATAAACAGTTCATACACCAGAGATGGATATGTAGTGAATAAATTATCCACTGGCATATGATGAATCCCAAGGAATTACATATATAAACGGTCCCATAAAGACAATGTATCCACAAATGATGGATCAATATAACAGATATGTAGCCTGAGAATAAGGTATAATTGTAAAACCTTGAGGATAAAATATACCTATAGGAGAGAGAAGAGAGAGAGAATTCGGACAAGGACTCCAAAAATAAAACTAAATGTAATTAAATAATTAAAGAACAGAATGTTAGTGATGTAAATCATGTGGGTCAGCATAAATATAAATATACACACAAATGAATGCGTGCATACCCAAATGTGCCCACTGGTGAAAATGAAAAACAAATAACATATAGATCAAGGTTTGGTCTGGCAGCCAGGTACAGCTTGAGTCGTTTTTCACATATCTAAATTCTAACGATAGGGATCTGAAATTCACCTTCAACCACCATAAGGAACACATAGAGTTTTTAGAGTTTTTAGACCTCGAAATTTATATTAGTAACAATAGAATAGAAATTAAACATTTTTTAAGTCTGTCCAGGCTAATAATTATCTTAGGGCAGACAGCCAGCATAACCCTAGCTGGATCCGGAAACATTCCTAAGGGTCAGCTCACCCGCCTGAAGCGCAACTGTTCAAATTCTGGGGAGTTTGCGCTTCAGGCAAGTGAGCTTAAAGATAAATTCCGTGATAGAAGTTACCCAGAACATCTACTTGAGGCGGCATCCCTTCAGGTGGAGAAAATTGAGAGGGACACACTACTGGAATATAAAGACAAAAATAAAAATGCATTAGACCAAAATAATGGAGTTTCTTTTATAACCCAGTATAACGAGCTGGCGCCAAAAATCCGTCAGATTTTTAACAAACATTGGCCTATGCTTTAGTGTGATACCACTCTATCTAAATGTCTCCCGGAAAAAACAAAAATTATTTTTACAAAAGCACCAAACATTAAAATGCGCTTAGCACCTAGTTGTCCTTTGGACAATTCAGATTCAAAATCAAGCAGCAAAAGAAAGGGCTTTTTTAAATGCACTAAATGTATGGCTTGTTCATTTAGTAGTAGCACTGATGCCTTTAAATCAAATGTTACAGAAAAAATATACACTATAGAAACATCAATAAATTGCGATTCCTCATTTGTAATTTATCTATTGCAGTGCCCGTGTGGCCTGCAATATGTAGGTAGAACTGGAAGATGTTACAAGAGAAGAGTGTATGAACACATTTATAATATAAAAAGAGGTTTAAATACACACAGTGTTTCACACCATTTTAATATTTACCATAATAGGAATCCGATGGGTCTAAAATGTCAAGCCATAGAAACTGTACAAAATAACTGGAGGGGAGGTAATTTACTTAAACAGATCAGTAGGCGTGAAGCCTACTGGATCTACGAATTAAAGACACTCTCACCCAATGGTCTCAACATTGATTTTGATCTAGGCGTTTTTCTTAAATGATTTTTTCAAATGAATCTTTTATATGATCTTTTTAATGAATTTTAAGAGAAATTTATTAAATTATAAGTTTTTAATATATATATAGATTTTAATATATTTTTATCTTTAATATAGATCTTTTATTAAATGGGTTTTCAGCTAATAATAGCTGCTGCAAATATAAAAGCCACAGGCGTGCAAATGAGGTAAATCAATATGGAAAAAGATTATATTATTAATCCCACTGAGTGTATTAATTACAATATTTGTTATAGTCTGATTAATAAGAAGCATTAGGTATGATCAGCAACAACTGTTTAATAGTATGTGTTTTTAAGTATATATGTTTGTTTTATTTGTATACATGTTTGTTCCATTTGTATGTTAAGGCTGCCTTTTACACAGGACATGATTGACAGGTACTGCATCCAACCATGGTTAACACCAATTAATTTTGAGTGATATTTTCATTCAACCAATGGTGTGTGCCCTGTCTGTATTTAAAGTCATCATGGACTGTGCTCATCAGGCCCTGAAGAAGTGCGCAAGCGCACGAAACGCGTTGGGCCATTGAGAGACATTCATCAGCTTTATTGGTGGAGGAGCAGACCTTTGAAGCAGTTCCTGTAGTCGCAGTACATAGAAGAGTGTATCGGCAGTGAGATCCGGTGTGTTGTCCCGCCCGCTGTGACGCAGTTCCGGGCGCCAACGGAAGGCGTCCCGTGTAGCAGAAGGCAGCGTCGCCATCATCGGCAGCAATCTGAGGAGGCTCCTGCAGGCATCTACACGTGGCATGCGTCCACCAACACCTGTCGCCGGACCATCTATACTCCATTTACCTGCGCTTATCCAAGGGACTTGCTGTAAGTAGGATTCCGGTTTTACATACCGGATCCTAGACCTGCTCGCCACCAGCCAGCTGTATTTTATTGTGTTCATTAAACCATTATTATATTAGTCAGCCTACTTGTTTAGTATTGTATGTGTCTATCTGTCTATGTCTACTGTATGTGTTAATTGTTATAACCATACTGTATCACACTATGATCTTGTCCTCTTGTCTCCCCTGCATGTCATATCATTTTTGCTGCTGAGGAACCTGCTGTCCACTGGACTAGATCACCATCTATTGGATATCCCAAGCCACCTATTGGACTTTTGTATATCACCCATTTGGACTTTAAGGCGCCGGTCTGTATTGTTTTCTATATAGATCAAGGAAAGACAATAAATTTATTATGTGCTAGTACAAGTGTATAAAACATAAATGTGCACGCATAACATGTGCATGCATACCATGCGTACATGCATAAGTAAACACATATGACCATGCAGTGCATATACACATGTGAACATATACATACATATATACACATACATATACACAAACATTCACATCCATACCTACAGGGAGGGAGGATGGAGCCAGAGGTGTGAAAGAGAATCTTTAACACCTACTAGCAGGGCAGAGAGAGACCAAAGGAAGGAGGAGACTAGACTTGCATCCAAACACTCATTGAGTCCCACCAGGGGCAAGTGTGCCCAACTAGTGGATCCAAAATGTTTCCTGTCGACATAAAATCTTAAATCGGTTGCCTACTAGAGCACAAGGAGAAATGTGTTCAAGTCCCATTATTGTCATAGTTCTGTGATCCTGATTGTGTGCCATTTTGAAGTGGCGAGGAATACTATGAGTGTTGATCCCTTTTATAACATTTCTCCTGTTCTCCAGGAAGCGAGTACTGAGTGGACATGTGGTGCGGCCAACATATTGCTGGCCGCAACCACACTGGATGCAGTATATTACAAAGGAGCTCTGACAGTTTATGTAACTCCGAACTTGATAACTAGTACCTCTAGTGAGGGAGCTAAATAGAGACTTTGGGCTCTATGCAGTAAGCGCCGAAAAAGTGCTCTCGCCAAGTGTTCCCTATCGGCATGATTTTGGCGATTTGCCCTCGCAGTATTCAGGAAGGGCCGAATCCCTGGTGAATCCCTGGCGAATCACTGCGAAAGGAAAACGCAGATGAGCCGGTGATAAAAAAGCCAAGCTCCCGATAACCTGGCGATACGCCGTTACTGCTGATATGTGTTTGCAGCAGAGAGAGATCCGCCGGTCTCTCTGCGCAAACATTGGCAAAATAAAAATATATCAAAACATTTTTTACTCATAGTGTACATGTGCAGGGGGTCTCCGGAGCTGAACCACATTGGTTTCAGGTCCGGGGACCCCCTGCTTCCCGAGATACAGGCCTCTTTATGAGGTGCCGGTATCCCTCTGCATTTAATGTCCCGATCACGTGACCGCGGAATGTAAACAAAGCAGAGGGATACCAGCACCACATAAAGATGCCTGTATCTCGGGAAGCAGGGGGTCCCCGGACCTAAAACCAAAGCGGTTCAGCTCCGGAGACCCTCTGCACATCTACACTATGAGTAAAACATAAATATAAATAAACAATCATTCCTTACCTTAGCGGCTATCCGCTATGGTAATTAAGCAGCATTAATGTATTTTTAATAATAGTGTGTGGGAGCAGGGGGTCCCCTGAGCTGAACCGCATTGATTTGTGGCTCAGGTACCCCCTGCTTCTCGAGTTACAGGCGCCGGTATGGGGCATCGGGTGCCAGTGTTGCCGCCATCTTTATAGAGCCCACGTCGCATCTTGGATGCTATAAAGATGGCGGCGACATTGGCCTCCGATGCCCCATACCGGGGCCTGTAACTCGGGAAGCAGAGGGTTCCTGAGCCACAAATCAATGCGGTTCAGCTCAGGGGACCCCCTGCTCCCGCACAATATTATTAAAAATACATTAATGCTGCTTCATTACCATAGCGGCTATCCGCTAAGGCAATGAAGGGGTTAAGGCATAATAGCATGTTTATTGGGGACAATTGCCCCCAATAAACATTGCAATAAACAACATACACTCCCTGTGCCCCCAACAACCCCTATACCCCCATTACATATATCACATTTTTGGGATGCACAGCAATGAAACTAGAGGCTGGCAGTGGCCCTCGGGTGTTCCCCGCAGGCCTGCAGTACCAATTCTGTGCCCCCCCAAAAAATACAACAACACAAATACTTTATAATAAATACACACCCCCTAAAACATACAATAGAGTAATGGGCAAAATTACTATTATCCACATATGGATAATAGTGCATTTGCCCATTTTAAATACATAAAGAACAATAAATACATTAAATACATATTGCACTCACCCTTGTCTGGCTGCCACGATGAAGGCAATCTTCATCTTCATCACTGTCCATGCCCCCTCCGATGCTGCAAAACATAAACAAGAATAAAAACAGCCAATGTAATGTCCCCTAACCCCTTAATCACCATAGCGGTTATTAATCGCTACAGTCATCAAGGGGTTAATCCACATTCACCCACCACTCGGGAAGCCTACATACCCTCCCCCACTACCCCCCCACCCCGTGGGGTCTAACCACCCTCACCCAATACCCAGCCGGGAGGCCTACCCACATACCCTTGGGCCAATACCCCCTCCCCCCACCCCCAGTACCCACAATAAAAACATTACACTGCCCCACAATAAACATCATTATATTTATTAAATACATAACCCACGCCCTGTGCCACCCCATAAATACATGATTTATTTTTTTACATATAGGGTTTATACCCCAGGCCCACGTGAGTCTCCGGTGGGCCTGACAGGTCACCTCACAGACCTACAGTAGCCCAGCACCATGTTTCACACAGGGTCTGGAGGCCTGTTGGTGGTTCCCGCCAGGCGCCATGGTCCACCAGGTGGTCTCCGCGGGTCACCGTGGGCCACAATGGGGTGTCCACGGTAGGCCCGCGGATGTCTGGGGGGCCCCGGGTCAGACCCACAGGTGTCTGAGGGGCCTCGGGTGGTTCCCACGGGGTCTGGGGACACACGGGTGGTCCCTACGGGTCCGCGGTGCCCACACAGACGTGGGGCCACCGGTTCTACATCCCTACTCTGATTGGCTCTAGTAGACAATGTGACAGAGGTTTTGTGGAGAACGGATGTGACGTCATTGAAAGCCTGTCACATGGTACTAGAGCCAATCAGAGTTGGGATGTATTTCCCACGCTCTGATTGGCTACCGTACCATGTGAGGCCGGTCATCTTTCTTTTCATGACGTCATCTTAAAGGCAATTGTAGCACAGCCATTCTGATTGGCTGGCGTCATTGCCTTTAAATGACGTCATCAAAATTATTATTTTTCCACCCAAATCACATGGTTTTCATGCCCAATCAGGGCCATGGGAACCATATGACGAAAATGTGACGTCATAGGCCTATAAAAGCCTATGTCGTCTAATTTTGAAGGCAGACGCAGAGGAGGAAGGACCTCCTACAGAAGAAAGAAGACCAGGGCATGGCCGAAGAAGAGAAGAAGACCCCGGAAGAGAGCGGAAGAAGATACAAGAAAGAAGAATACAGATGAAGATGGATTACAAATAGAAGACCCATGGATTGTTAAGGTTTATTCTTTTATGGTTTACTATTTTATGGTTTATTATTTTATTGGTTCCTGTGTGTGGATTGGTTCGAGAGTAAGCTGTTCAACGGGAGTCGGTGAGTGGGTCAAGTAATGGTAAGTGAACAAAAGAAATGTATTTTTTTTAACTTGTACATGTTTTTTTTGTTTTTTTACATGTGTTTTTTTTTTAAGATCATTTCTTGCCGGAGACTCACGTGGGCCTGGGGTATTAACCCTGTATGTAAAATAATAAATCATGTATTTATGGGGTGGCACAGGGGGTGAAATATGTATTTAATAAATATAATGATGTTTATTGTGGGGCAGTGTATTGTTTTTATTGTGGGTATTGGGGGTGGGGGGAGGGGGTATTGGCCCCAAGGGTATGTGGGTAGGCCTCCCAGCTGGGTATTAGGTGAGGGTGGTTTGCCCTCACGGGGTGGGGGGGTCGTGGGGGAGGGTATGTAGGCCTCCCGAGTGGTGGGTGAGGATGGGTTAACCCCTAAATGACTGTAGCGGTTAATAACCGCTATTGTATTGTATGTCTTTATTTATATAGCGCCATTAATGTACATAGCGCTTCACAGTAGTAATACATGTGGTAATCAAATAAATAACAGATAATATAAATAACAGATCATGGGAATAAGTGCTTTAGACATAAGGTGATTAAGGGGTTAGGGGACATTACATTGACTGTTTTTATTCTTGTTTACGTTTTGCAGCATCGGAGGGGGCATGGACGGTGATGAAGATGAGGATGGCGTTCATCGTGGCAGCCGAACAAGGGTGAGTGCAATATGTATTTAATGTATTTATTGTTCTTTATGTAGTTAAAATGGGCACATTCACTATTATCCATTTGTGGATAATAGTAAATGTGCCCATTACTATACTGTATGTGTTAGGGGGGGGGGGTTATTTCTTTATAAGTATGTATGTGTTTTGACATTAATTTGGGGGGGCACAGAATTGGTACTGCAGGCCTGCGGGTAATACCCGAGGACCCCCGCTGGCCTATAGTATCATTGATGTGCATATATGTGTATGTTAGGGGGGTATAGGGGTTGTTGGGGTAATATATATATATATTTATTTATTTAGTGTGGGGCTGTTGTGTGTGTATTTTTTTAATTGTGGGTAGCGGGGGTTGCCGAAGTGGGTATTAGCCCCAACGGTGGTTTGTTTAGGGCTTGCGGGTGGGTAGCGGGAGGACTTAATCCCTTCATGACCGTAGCGGTATTAACCGCTACGGTCATGAAGGGGTTAAGTGCACCCGCAACCCCCCCGCAAGCCCTAAACAACCACCAAGGGCCAAATACCCCCATCACCCACCCCCGCTACCCACAATAAACCTGGCACGGCTGGTTAACCCCTTCATTGCCTTAACGGTTAGCCGCTAAGGTAATGAAGTGGGCTTTAAATGCATTTTTCCTGCCTCGGATGCATGCCAGGGGGCTCCGGTGCTGGTATTAATGGGTATCAGCTCCGTAGACCCCCGGCATCAATCCCAGCCAGGAAAAATGCCTGATTTTTTCTAAGTGTCGACCTTGCCGATGCTTCTCCTCCACCAACTTGCCAACTTTAGCTGGTGGGACGAATTGGCGTTAAATTCTCAATTCTAGAGTGCCGATCAGCAGTGAAAAGCTGATCGGGGTTACTTGAATTCAGACGATTTCAAAAAGTGCTGAAAAGTGGCTTATCGGCACCCGGCTGCCGATAAGTTTTTATCGGGAACTAAAATTGCCGATTTTTGCCACTTTTCAGCACTTACTGAATCGGGAAGGCATTTCTGCGGAAAAATGGCGAAAAAAGACTTATCGGCGCTTACTGCATGAGGCCCTTTGTTTCCAGATGTTTACTGGTGATGCACCGACCACGTCCGCATCTGTGATTTCCATTTCGGCCCCTGATGATGGACGTGGTGGATGGACCCCCTGTCCTGAGTCTAGTTGGAGCTATAATACTCTTCATACTTCAAGCCTTCATATAGACAATGGAAGCTTTATCTGGAAGAATAGATTTCAAATGAGGATCGCACTTGAGGATACCCCAATTAGCATTGAGAATTTTGTTAATAGATCTAAAAGACTGATTATATGTGGTTATAAATCTCACAGTGGAGGAACCAGTATTCTCAAGGTCCACTGAGGCACCATAACTCAAGCGCGACCCCTTCTTTTTGGCTCTGGACTTTTGAAACAAAGCAGACCTATCTAAGGAATTGACTTTCCAGAAGGAATCTGAGACCAGTTTGTCATTATAGCCTTTTATTAGAAATTTCTGGCCAAATAGTTCCGACTGCTGTTGGAAATCACTGTCTCTGGTGCAGTTTCTCTTTAACTGGTGAAACTGCCCAAGAGGAATATTTCTAAGCCACTGTTGATGGTGATTGCTGTACGCATGAACATAATTGTTTACGGAAACTTCTTTGAAATGGGTGGAAGTGATAATGTTACAATCCAAATCTTAAATGAGCACTAGATCTAAGAAGACTATGGAGACTGCATCAATACTGAATGTGAATTTAAGTCCCAAGGGATTGTTGTCAAAAGAACTTAAAATATTAGATAAAACAGTCTCCTCTCCATCCCAAATCATAATGATGTTATCTATGAAACGGCCATAGTACACGAGGCCCGCCCCAAGCTCCTCATTTTGCCACACAAATCTCTCCTCCCAAAATCCCATGAAGAGATTTGCATAGCTGGGGGCGAACCTTTGCCCATGGCTGTTCCACAGATCTGCAAATTATAAATCTCTTCAAATAAAAAATAATTGTGATTTAGAATAAATTTAACAATTTCCAAAATGAAATCTTTATGTTTATTGGGGATACACAAGTCCTTGTCTTGCCAGTATTTCAAAGCTTTAATCCCCCTGGCATGGCCTATACAGGTGTAAAGTGAGGCCACATCACATGTGGCCCAAAGATAGGTGGATTTCCACTTGAAATCTGAGATGGAGTCAATGATGTGGAGCATATCCCTAATATGTGACCTGAGCTGAGCTACAAAGGGTTGAAGATAGTAATCAACATATTGGGATAAGCTTGACGTCATGGACTCCACCCCGGATATGATGGGCCTACCAGGGGGATTGATCAAGGACTTGTGTACCTTTGGTAGGTGATAAAAAATCAGAGTACGAGAATGTGTATTAAATAAAAACTTAAATTCCATTTTGGAAATAATTCCATCTGATTGTGCTTGAATAAGAAGTTCCCTTAGACCATTTTGATAACAGATGACCGGGTCAGACACAAGAGTGATATAGGAGGCTAAGTCACCCAGGAGTCTGCGTGCCTCTAAGAGATACGCAGAAGTAACCTGGATGACTATGACTCCCCCCTTGTCAGCCTGCCTGATAACAATATTCTGATTATTCTTGAATTTATTTAATGCGTCCAGTTCTCCTATGGAGAGATTTTTATTCATTTTAGGTTTCCTACAGCAAAATCCTACTCAAAATCCCGGAGTACCAAATTGTAGAAGGTGTCCGCAAAGCCCCCCTTAAATTGATAGGGGAAGAATACCGACCTAGGTCTGAAGGGTGAGTGCATTATCTTCAAATCCTCCTCCAGATCCAGTTCGGCAATACTAGTGGAGTGGATGGACAAATCAAAAGTATCAATACATTCCTGTGATATGCCTGAAGCCACTCCAGACTCCATCAAGAGTGATGTAAGAGCTTCAATACACAGTTTTTCTTGTTTGTTGGTGACAACCATACCCTCTGCCAGTTTAATATTTGTTTCTCGTATATTAAAGTATCTCTTAAGGGTAATTTTCCTCATAAAGCTGTTTAAGTCAACAAATAGTTGGAAAGCATTGGGGCCTGTATTTGGAGCAAAAGACAGGCCCCTTTCCAATAGTGATATATCATAAATAGACAATTGTACAGAGGATAAATTGAATATACCGCTAACCTCAGGTGAAACTAGTCTTCTTCTGTTCTCCTTCTTCCTCTGTTGGACTCTTCCCGCTCTACTGCACCGACACACTTTATTCGAGCAAATACCCAGTATGTACCTGGCAGATACCTGGAATGCGCCGCTCCTCACCTCTGACAAGCCCCGTTGCGTTTGCCTTCCCAGCCTGTGTTCATGCCTGGCTGATGGGCGGCTGATCTGTTAAATGATAATGATTAGGATTTAATAGGCTGCAATGCTTCGCGTGTCTACCAGATGGCATAAATTCATGAATTGTAATGCAGTATATATATATATACTGTGCAGTATTGCAGCCAGCGGGAATAAAATGCTTCAATCCCTGCCTGGAAAATACCTCAATGCACTCGGGCAGAAAACAGTCACAAACCTCAATACACCCGGGTATACCCGAATTCGTGGGACTAGCCGAGCTCAAATAAAGTGTGTCGCCAGTGTAACTCCTCTGCTCCTCTTTTTCCCTGACCATGTGATTTGTTTGGGGCCTCTCGGTCCCATAATGGATAGTGCCTGTCCTTCTCGCTCTCTCTCTCTCTCTCTCTCTCTCTCTCTCTCTCTCTCTCTCTCTCTCTCTCTCTCTCTCGCTTTCTTCTCTTGTCTGGGTGTTCTGTCTAAAAAATGTGGAGACTTAATAATAGCCTTAGAATCTTTAGGTCTAGTAACCTTCGTAGAATCAACAATATGATCTGGTCTAGCCTGATCCTCAGGGGTCTCAACATCAGTCCCATCCTCCGGCAGATTGTCAACCTCAAGGGCCGAGAAACGGCTACCCAGAGCTGAGGCATGATGAGAGCTCCCCGTGGTCTCTAGAGAACCCTGTTGATTTTCCTGGGGACCAGAGGCAGGGCCCCCCCTACCCCTAGGCGTGTGAGGGTAATTGCCCCCTCCCCGTGCTCTAGAACCTGAATGGAATCACCCACCTCTTCTATTATAACTGTTGGCCTGTTTCCAAATCCTAACTTTATCAGTGGCATAGTGTCTTTATCACGACTTAGTTTGAGATCCTTTCTACTGTATCTGCTACCTCCTTCTCAAAAGTGATAACTCTTACTAGTGATATCATCAAATTCTTTGAACTCACTAGTATCAGAGTGTGTTTTAAAAAAGCTTGAATTGTATCTATTTCAGATTCTAGTTCTTTTACTTTTGTTTCTCTGAATTGTATTAGAAGTTTCATTAAAGAGAAGGAGCATATATCTAATGTTTCATTCCACTCCCTGGTGAAATCCAAATTGGTTTAGAATGTAGGGGCTTTTGTAATTCTCAATCCTCTCGGGATTATTTTTCTGTCTACATATTCCTGAAGGGAATATGCATCCCACCAGTGACGCATCTCATCTCTCAGAAGTTTTTCCAACTTAAAATTTTTGTTTTTATATCTATATTATTGTCGACCACCATGTCATTATTAACCTCTGTAGATGAGATGAGACCACTCCGTCTGGTACTTCTTTCTTTCGCTGTTTGCATCATAGTTATGGCTCTAGTATATAGCTTCTTACCACAATTAAAATAAACTTGATATTATTAGTCGTATGTAATACGTAGGCTGCTACTTGGAGGTTAAAGTCAAAAGGATAGAAAAAAGAAACAAATAAATTAGCGCCAAAGTGATTGTAAAGTCTAACCCTAATAGTGAATAGATTACTTATAATGGTAAGAATATACCCTGGGTAGGTGCGTGTGTGAACAATAAAAAGGTATGAATATATAAGTAAATATTGAAAAATATACAAAAAACTAGTATATACCACAATCAATATACAGTGCAAAAAATACAAAAAATAAAAAACGTGCAAAAGAAAGTTTGTCAAACCAGTCCTTTTAAATCAGTCCATATAATACTAGACAATTGATTGTGGTACACCCAGGCTAACAGCAGCGGAGGTTCATGCCTCCTGTGAGCCGCAGGTAATGCACCACACACCAAGTAGCTGCCATATCTCCCAGGGGGTGGGGGAAAGTGCGCTACATATCATTGAAAGTAGGAGTATTCTATGGTATGTGAATTGAATGCGTTATATTAAATAAGAAGGTCAAGTTAAATACTGTAACCCCTGTAATTTTAGAGAATAGTTTATACATGAGTATACATAAGTGCACTTTTCAAGCAATTTTGCATATGTAGCTATTCAAAAAACTTAAATAACATGGCAATATTGCTTCAAAATGGCTACTTACCGAGCATTATCACTCTGGCTCTGACAAGCTGTGTTCCAAAAATACCCAAACACATTTTTTGCCAGTAGGTGCTATTCATGTAGCTTTGATATGCACATTGCACCTTAAACCCACATATTTTCCTTCCGACAACTATAGGGTGTGGTAAGATTGGGTTCGCGATTTGCAAAGGAAAGAGTACCATATTGGTCTGAACATAGTTGTAACACCCCTAATCACCTCCCCCAGCTGCAGGGGGTAGGTTGCACATGGGTAGATAATATCCTTTAGTCTGAAACCAAGTTCCAATCCTGATAGGATTAGTGTCAGCTTCCCGGGTAAGTACCTGTAATCTCATGGTAGTTTCTGCGCAGGTTCAGGCCAAGGTGGTAAGAGAAGTGATGGTAGTGGTGATGGTGCAGGAAATCAGAAATAGGGTGCCAGGATCTCTTTTGCAACTTAAGATGTTTATTGGATAGGCAAGCACATAAGTCTCACTGCTGTATCACAGACACTATCTGGGTATAGTTAGTCTCACAGGTCACCATACCCCTGTATCAGTATAAAGGGTTTCCAGTTGCACAAATTTCCTTAGGGCATTTTCCTATCAGATTCTTCCTACTGAAGAATACTTCTGATCAGGCATTAGCTTCTAGTCATTTTAGTTAAATGCTGGTGCCATGGAATAGGAAATGGAGGATGAAGATGAGGATGGCCTTCATCCTGGCAGAGGTAAGTACTACTTTTACTATATTTTCTGGATAGGGTTTTTGCTCATTACAGTATGTGTTGGAGATCGGCAGGGGGGGGTATTGGGGTGAAGGTGCAGTGTGCCCATTGATTACCTATGTGGCTATTTATGCCCCGTTGAGACCATAGATAACAGGGAAAATCAATGGATTAAATGGCTACTGTATTTTTTTAAATATTGTATTTTGTATTGTATTGTACTTTATTGCACTGTACTGTTTATTTGAATGGGCAAAAGTGCTATTATCTATATTTTGATAATGCCACTTTTTCACATTCCTGTGTGGTGGTGTTGGTGATAGAGGTGGTGGGTGAAGGTTATAGTTTCCCCAGGGTGGGTGGTTAAGCTTTGCAGGAGGGGTTAACCCATTCATTACCATAGTGGTTGTAAGCGCTAAGGTAAGGGATGGTTAATCCTTCCCAGGCAGCCTAATCACTCAACCTATAACCTTCACCCACCCCCTCTATCCCCAGCAAACAAGGTACAACTATTTAATCCCTTCATTACCTTAGCGATTAGCCACTAAGGTAATTAAGCTATGTTTTTATTATAATTGTAATGACAATGTATTAAAGCAAATTCGAAGCTCATGTGGTATGTCATTTTTGTACCAAAAGGTATTTAACAAGCAATATATCTTACTGAATACCATTTTTTTCACAAAATTCATAGCGTTCGGTAGGAACAAGCACACATGTTCGATGTTGCAGTGATAACATCGAAGCTACCTAAATAGGCCTCTATGATTCTCAGCAGGTGGAGGCAGCCCTTAAGTAACGAGGCCTATATGATGGAATTAACAAGTAGACAAGATGGTTCACAGATACAGACAGTTGTGTATAAAGTACACATGAAGTTGATAAGTTCATGGACATTTCTTACCAATTTATAATTTCGAGAAGATAGAATAGAGTAGCAAAGAAAAAAAAATGGAACCATCATGGGAATTACATTCTTTCGCCATTAGTATTACATTGCACTACTGGCAGAACAAAAACTCGCATTAGCAATAGGAATGAATAAGTGATCCAGCAAAAATGACAAATCTAAATAAGAGTTACATGAAGCTTACATAAGCTGTTTGATTTTGGAACAAAATGTATGTGTACACTTTCAGAGTAGGCAGGTTAAAACGTTAAATCGCAGGAAACAATGTAAATAAAACATAAGAGAGAGAAGTTATTTTTAAAAAAAGGAATTAAAAAAGGACACGATATATCGGGGAAGGGCAGGTAACCAATGGGCAGTATGTTGCATAGATTAGAGGCAATGCAAAAGACCACATTTGGTAAAGGATCAGAGCATAAAAAAACAACATAGGCATTGCGTAAAAATCCAAATGTGCTAAGGTTGAAGCATTAAGTAACTGAAAAGAGGAAATTAAGTTAAACAACAGAAGGAGAATCAGGTGATAATAGAAGCAGCACAGTAAGCAAGTCAATAAGAACCTGGAAAAATGCTGACTATAACTCAGGGGGGGTGCCTGCCCCAGACAGAATTCCTACATCCAGAGATATACCCTAGCTTAAGTACATTTACTTTATCTCCCTGTGCCTCAATTGGGCAAGGTCTCATGCCTGCAAAAATTCTATGTACAGTGCTGTGTACACTGTCAGCGCTATAAAAAGCTAATATTAACTGTCCTATACATATGTTATTGTGCACATTTCCATTACTGTATATTTTATATGTAAAATAATTAAATATATTATTTATTTTTTTACGGGGGAACTTTGAAAATGGTCAGCATTATCATTTTGAAAAACATCAACAAAAAAATACACTTTATAACTTGGCTTTCAGCATTGCACGTTTGAATTGCGTCAGCAATATTTTAGGGGGACATTTGAAAAGGTTTCGGACTCCATTATTAGGAAGGTAGATAAGGCAATCTGTTGCCCTGACCGCATGAATCGAACAGTTTGTTTTCTCCCAGGGCCTCGAGTTCGGGTAGATGAATTATTGGGAGAGGCTGTGTGTCAGGGGAGACCAATGCTTATAACACAAAAATACCCAGATCCTTTGATTGAGCAAAATGTGAGATAAAATAAATTGTGATTTATTTACACGAGAAACACACACAGCTTGCATTACAAAATAACATGAATAAACACTTACTGGAATGGGGCAAAACGAAATAAAATGTCCACGGAACGAACTTTACACAAATAAAGTTTCCAGGCACCAATTCCCAGGAGCGGGGTTGGTACGAAAATAGAGCCGTGACACAGTCTTTGGCTAGGGGCACTGCATGCGACCCCTGTTTCTCCGCTGAAAATAAACTTTTCGTTCTGTCCTTGTAGGATTCGTTCGCAAACCCTTAGTTCTAACGAACTCCTGAAGCGGAATACAATCTAGAGTTACGATGGAATAGTCTTTGTATGCATGAGGTTTCTTAGATGAATCTCTTTACATGATGGATCACACACCCGATTGGCTGCACGGACTTTTAAAAGCACCAAAGTCCTTTCGGTATAATGCGAAGCCAATCCCTGCGTGGTAACAACACATCCCACCTATTGCCAAGGTTCGCCCATATTCATGGAGCTGGGCAGAGGCTTCAAGGTATGCTACGGTCATGCAAGTATGCTACGGTCATGCACCAACTTCGCACCTGAGCTGCTTAGCATACCTTACCAAGCCCACTTCCCTGGTGACATGTTGGCTGCCAGTCCCCGGACATCTGGATATCTGGCATGAAAACCACTTAATTCTTTAAAGTGTCGGTACCTTTAAAGGGAAAAAACAAGAACACAGAAAATCTAAGTGCAGGAGTAATGCTGAATGGACTAATGTCAGCTCCAATCTTGGCTCATATAGCTGGCCTACTTACAAAATGTAAGAATGTCAACAACATTGTGTTATATAGGCTGTGGCAGTCTCACCAGGGTAGATGTATTACAGCTCAGCGTCATCTGAGGAAAATAGCCCTAGTACTCAGAAAGATATGGCCCCAATGCAGAGAGAGGAGAGAGAGCTACAAAGCACAGATCAACCAGGTTTAAAAAGTTTAATCTATACAAATATAACATTTGCACTTTAAAAAAAAGTTTAAAATGGGCATATCACTCTTAGTGTAAAGGAGAGACCGCTCAGCATGCCAGTTCACCGTTTCGCCACGCTCCTGACGAAGCCGTTACTACTACATGGCGAAACGCGTTGAGTGGGAGTTCACTGATACACGGAGCACATTGGAGACGAGCCACAGGCTGTTCGGATACCACCGGAAAGAAACCGGATCTGACGTCAGACGCCCAGACTCGCGGAGACGCGACAGAGCAGGTGCTGGAGACAGAGATCCATCGGTGGCTGAGGACTTGTCCAAGGACCACTGACGTGCATGTGAAACGGGATGGTGAGTTGGCATGCTGAGCGGTCTCTCCCACCAGTCCTTGCTGTTTCCCTCACACTGGTACTGTAGGGGCAGTGTCCCCAACTACTGGGCCTGTCCCTGCAGCGACCACAAACTGCATCTTGGATCTTGCGCATGCACAATCATACCCAAGATAGCACCCCCTTGCAAAGGGAGCTGTCGGGAGCCTCCGGCGATAAGGTCAAATGTCGCAACCTCCCCACTCTCCCCCCACCCCCCAGCCTTCGCTGACAGATGCAGCTGCAGCCAGAGATAGGGGGCAGACGGGGGACCAGGGGGACCCAGGCTAAAACTAGAAAATCTCTAAAGACTAAATACAATTGGAATAGAAAGGCAGGAGAAGATAAGAAAATAGCACTGGAGAAAACCTTAAATGCATGCTTGCTAATGCAAGAATCCTGACAGATAAAATGGGGGATCTTGAAATAATTGCTAAGAGGGAGAAGTATGATATCATAGGCATTACTGAATCATGGTGGGATGAAACTCATGACTGGGCAGTTAATTTAGAGGGTAATTCCCTTTTTTGGAAGGATCAAGCAAATAGAAGAGGGGTGTAGTATATTTACAGTTGTAAGAAAAAGAAAGTACACCCTCTTTGAATTCTATGGTGTTACATATCAGGACATAATAACAATCCTATGTTCCTTAGCAGGTCTTAAAATTAGGTAAATAGAACCTCAGATGAACAACAGCACATACCATATTACACCGTGTCATGATTTATTTAACAAAAATAAAGCCAACATGGAGAAGCCATGTGTGAAAAACTAAGTATACCTTATGATTCAATAGCTTGTAGAACCACCTTTAGCAGCAATAACTTGAAGTAATCGTTTTCTGTTTGACTTTATCAGTCTCTTACATCGTTGTGGAGGAATTTTGTTGCACTCTTCTTTACAACGTTGCTTCAGTTCATTGAGGCATGTGGGCATTTTTTTATGCACAGCTCTATTAAGGTCCAGCCACAGCATTTCAATCGGATTGAAGTCTGGACTTTGACTGGGCCATTGCAACACCTTGATTCTTTTCTTTTTCAGACATTCTGTTGCAGATTTGCTGGTGTGCTTGAGATCATTGTCCTGTTGCATGACCCAATTTCGGCCAAGCTTTAGCTGTCGGACAGATGGCCTCACATTTGACTCTAGAATACTTTGGTATACAGAGGAGTTCATGATCAACTTAATGACTGCAAGGTTCCTAGGTCCTGTAGATATGGAGACAAAAAAACAGCGCACAACGCAAATAGTGAAGTATGAAAGTAACAAGTGTATATTAAAATAGGGGATAAATATTCTGCATACATCAAGGTATTAGGACATAAACATTGAGTGTGTTAAACACACAAGTTACCACTAGGCGGCCGCTCATACAGGAGTCAGGAGTATGTTTCCCTTGGCAGGCGTCTGGGACAGCAGCTGCGATGCTTTTCCTTCCTAGGAACACCTCTGCATTCGGTCACCATCTCTGTGGGAAACTCCCCTCTGGTCAGCTGGGCTCCAGACGGATCGAGCATGGTTTTTTTGTGGTTTTACCAGTTGAGTAAAAATTAGAAGGGTATATGTTAATACACATTGTATCACTGATTATATTAGAGGTTTATTAGTTGCGCACGATATATTTTGTTTATCCTAGGTCCTGTGGCTGCAAAACAAGCCCAAATCATCACCCTTCCACCACCGTGCTTGACAGTTGATATGAGGTGTTTGTGTTGATATGCTGTGTTTGGTTTTCGACAAACGTGGTGCTGTGCATTATGGCCAAACATCTCCACTTTGGTCTCGTCTGTCCAAAGGACATTGTTCCAGAAGTCTTGTGGTTTGTTCAGATGCAATTTTGCAAACCTATGCCGTGCTGCCATGTTCTTTTTAGAGAGAAGAGGCTTTCTCCTGGCAACCCTTCCAAACCAACCATACTTGTTCAGTCTTTTTCTAATTGTACTGTCATGAACTTTAACATTTAACATGCTAACTGAGGCCTATAGAGTCTGAGATGTAACTCTTGGGTATTTTGCAATTTCTCTGAGCATTCCACAATCTGACCTTGGGGTGAATTTGCTGGGATGTCCACTCCTGGGAATATTTGCAACTGTCTTGAATGTTTTCCACTTTTGAATAATCTTTCTCACTGTAGAATGATGGACTTTAAATTGTTTGGACATGGCCTTATAACCCTTCCCAGATTGATGGGCAGCAACAATTGCTTCTATAATATCATTGCTGATGTCTTTCCTCCTTGATATTGTGTTAACACACACCTGAATGCTCCAGACAAGCAAACTGCTAAAACTTCGGCTTTTATAGAGGTGGTAACACTTGCTGATGATCAATTAATCAAGGGCATTTGATTAGCGGCACCTGTCTGCTACTTAGCATCTTATTTCCTATGGAAGCAGTAAGGGTGTACTTAGTTTTTCACACATAGCTTCTCATTTTGGCTTTATTTTTGTTAAATAAATCATGACACGGTGTAATATGTCATGTGTTGTTGTTCATCTGAGGTTCTATTAAACTAATTTTAGACCTGCTAAGGAACAGATAATTGTTATTATGTCCTGATATGTAAAACCATAGAATTCAAAGAGGGTGTACTTTCTTTTTCACACAACTGTATATGTTAAACTGGATCTAAAACCTATTATAAGGGAAGATGTTTATGAAGGGAATGATGAAAATATAAATACCTTGTGCATAGAAATTAGCAATGGAGGTAAAAGACAAAGAAAATGTAAAGAAAATGTTTGTAGGTATATGCTATAAACCACCAAATATCTGTGAGATAGAGAAAGCCAAAATACTTTTGCATATAAAGAAGGCATCAAAACTAGGTCATGCTTGCATAATGGGTGATTTTAATTATCAAGACTAGAATGGGGCAATTAGATTAGCATTGAAACAGAAGGAAACTTGTTTTTGGTGGCGCTTAAAGACAATGACATGAACCAAATTAACGAGGAACTAACCAGGAGAGGGGCAATAATGGATTTGGTGATATCAAACAATGTAGAGGTAATATCAAATATTCAAGTCCAGGAACATTTGGGAAACAGTGATCATAACATGGTCTCATTTCAAATAAATTATCAAAAACCATATTACATGGGTTAAAAAAAGACATAACATTTTAGAAAGACAGATTTGAATAAACTGATGACTAATCTGCAAGGGATATATTGGGATGATGTTTTTGTAGGGAAAGATAGATGGGCAGTCATTAAAATATTGTTATAAAAGCACTCTTATCAGTGTATACCCATGGGTAATAAATATAAAAGAAACAAGTCTAAACCAATGTGGCTAAATATGGAGGCATCGTATCACAATTATAAGGAATGTACCAAAAGTTGCAAAAGGGCAATCAAATTTGCAAAAATGGATAATGAAAAAAGGATTGCAATAGAAAGTAAGATCAACCCTAAAAAGTTCTTTAAATACCTTAATAACTCCAAAAATTGAAAATAAAATATACAACCCTTTCATTTGGAGATAGGCGTGCAAATTATTTGAGATAAGGAAAAAGTAGAGGTATTAAACGAATTCTTTGCCTATGTATTTATCAGGGAAGAATCAATTACAATAATAGTGCCTCAGGAGGAAGCAATAACCGCTATATTAACGAACAATTGGTTAACTGAGGAAGGAGTTCATAGGCGGCTTAATAAAATTAAAGTAAATAAGGCACCTGGCCCCGATGGCATACATTCAAAGAGTTCTTAAGGAGTTAAGTTCAGTAATAGCCAAACCATTACAGTTAATATTCAAGGACTCTGTTTCCACAGGTTCAGTACCACAAGATTAGCGTAAAGCAGATGTGGTGCCTATATTTAAAAAGGGAGCTAGATCACAACAGGGGAAATGCAGACCTGTAAGCCTGAGTTCAATAGTGGGGAAGCTACTTAAAGATTAGGATACTATTCAGGAATACATAATGGAAAACAAAATTATTAGAAATAGTAAGCATGGATTTATGAAGGATAGATCATGCCAAAATAACCTAATTAGTTTATTTGAGGAGGTAAGTAGGAATTTACAACAAGTTAATGCAGTTGATATGGTCGTCTTAGATTTTACAAAGGCTTTTGATACGGTTCCACATGAGCTTAGTGTATAAAATAAAGCAAACTGGACTAGGTAAAAATATTTGCCCCTGGATAACTGGTTAAAGGATAGACAACAGAAAGTTGTCATAAATGGAACATTTTAAGGTTGGGCTAAAGTTGTGAGTGGAGTGCATCAGGGATCGGTAGTTGAAGACTTGCATTTAAACTTGTTTATTAATGACCTTGAAGTTGGCATGGAGAGGAAAGTCTCCATCTTTGCTGGTGATACTAAAATGTATAAGGTAGTAGAATCAGAGCAGGCTGTAGTTTCTCTCCAGAAGGACTTGGATAGACTGGAAACTTGGGCCGGTACATGGCAGATGAGGTTTAATACAGATAAATGTAAGGTTATGCATTTGGGAAACAAGAATAAACAGGCAATTTACAAATTACATGGGAAAGAATTAGATCAATACTTGATGGAGAGGGATTTTGGAATGCGTGTAGGCAGCAGGCTTAGCAATAGTGCTAAAAGTCATGCAGTAACTGCAAAGGCAAAATGTATTATATCTTGCATTAAACAGGGAATGGATGGAAGGGAAGTAAACATAATTATGCAACTATATAAAGCATTACTAAGACCACACATTGAACATGGAGTTCAGTTTTGGGCATCACTCCATAAAAATATCATTATGGATATAGTTCTCACAATCGGATTGGCTGAAGTACCAATTTTAAAATCTCCTTCAACCCTTTTAAAATTCTTCCTCCTAGCACAGAAGATTCCTCTTTATTGAGGTGCAATCCATCCCTACCATAAAGATAGCACCTCTCAGAAAAGGAGTGCCAGTACTCTAAAAACCCAAAACCCTTCTTCCTATACCACTTTCTTAGCCATGCATTAATCTCCCTAATCTCTGACTGTATTCCTGGGTTAGCACATGCACTGGTAGTATTTCATAAAATACTTTTGGGACCCTCCATCTTTCTCTAAGTTTGTCATTGGTGCCAAATTATACCAAGACCGCTGGGTCAGCCCCATCCTCTCCCAAAAATCTGTTTACCCGATCCACAATGTGCTAAATCCGAGCCATGGGAGACAACAAACTATTACATTTAGGAGGTTCTTCCTACAGACTCCAAACTCCCACATATTCAAAATAAATTAACCCACTGTTCACTCCCCAAGCTCACCCACCAATGCTAATTTACACACTGCACACCACTTTCCTTCTTATTATAACTCCACACTTAATACAAACTGCACTTGAAATCACTCTGCAATTTAGTCACACAGCTCAGCACTTGCAAGCTCGGGATTCATTACAAGCCTCTTTTTAAAGTTCCTGGGTCTTGATGTTTTGGTCCCCAGGGAGATGTTTGGTTACAAATTGACATCCATCAAGGTTTATAAATATAAAACAGACAGGGAAAAATATGTGGGCAGAACCTGTCTGGGCCCCAGGGGGTCAATGTTACTAAGTAACCAGTGTAAACAAGCAGCATAAAGTGAAAACAGCAGAGACCTGAATAAAAAGGCAATAGACAAAAATTATATACAAGGAAAGAATACAAGGTAACACAGAGAAAACTCAACATGTTACATATTTAAAGTATTGGATCAGCTCTGTTGCCAGTACAAAGAACACAACACAGATACAGTGTAACCAATTATCGAAGGGAAAGGATGATAAGAGAAATACCTGCAATAGTCTATTGATAACGCATAATACTGCAGTCCAAGGTTAAGAAGTATTTCGGCAAAGTCAAGTTTTAATCCACAGCAGTAAAATTATACAGAAAGCCAGTTCTGGTAGAAAACAGATATTGGATAAAGCTGTTAAAAGTCATATAAAGCCCCATACCAGTAGTATTAGGCAAATAACAGAACATAGGTTAACAGGCAATGGAAATGGCAGTGAATAAGTAACAACTGTGAATAATAGCAAACTTGTGCCTGAGAAGTACAATTACAGTCAGCTATATCGGATACAACATACAGTAGAGTAAAGTGGTAGTAACATAGTAAGCCCTCATTTTTTAAAATTTTAGGTGAGATGCTCACAACCCAAAGAATTCACAGGACAATTTCACATTCACACCAGTCATTTTCAGAGGTGAATCTGCTAAGAGGGTGTACATACATACATACATACATACATACATACATTCATTCATACCTTGACATGGCTGTAGACTTGAAATGTTCTGGCCAAAGGATTTATTTAAATGATCCAATCTTATGACATGAACAAAGAGAGAGAAAACAGATAGTAATGAACCAAATAATTTGTCATTCTGAATGGAGCATAAGGGATTTTTTTTATCTTTTACTAGGGACGTGCAACATTTTCAAAGAAATTCGACTCCTCCATGGATTTGCATGTTCATTTCATCTGCGGATTAGTATCAAAATGACAGATTTTTTTTTCTATCACTGAAAATCCACAGAACGAATGATGATTTTTATAAATCCAAATTTGTTTGTGGGTTCCAGACCCTGAAAAATGGGTTTTGCCGGAGGAGAGCAAGAGCTATTTTGGTATAGTACCAAGAACGATATAACCCCTGAAATCTCCCTTCAAACAACATGTGGAGAGACACCTGTGCTCAAAAAGTATATTTAGAGTAAATGACTCATGCCCCACAATTCTATAAGAATTCCACAAGACCTACACTGAAAAACAGAATCAGTTATCAGTTAGCCAAACCGCTTGCCTCCCTAATCAACTATTCTGTCTGCAGGCCATATCCGTAAGACCTGGAAAACTGCCAGAGTCGTCCCAATCTTCAAAAGTGGGGACAAAAACACTGTCTCAAGCTGCAGGCCAATCTCTATTCTCCCAAAACTATCCAAAGTCATGCAAACATGTGTTCACTCCCAATTAAGCGATTACTATACCAAGACAAATTTCCCTAGTCAATTCCAATCTGGCTTTTGCCCCAAACACTCCACAGTAACTACCCTCACAGAAATTTGCAGTGTGGAATGGAACAGGGACAACTTACTGGTACAATATTCCTAGATTTTGCCAAGGCTTTTGATACTGTGGATCATGCAATCTTCCTAAACAAACTTCAGTGCTCTGAAATAGGGAAACATGCTTTAAACTGGTTTCATTCCTACCTATCAGGTAGATCCCAACATATATCTATCTCGGACACTAACTTCAACCCCTTGGATATCACCAGTGGTGTCCTGCAATGCTCTGTTATGGGGCCCCTACTCTTCTCAGTCTTCATCAAGATCTTCCTACAGCTTGTAAGGGAGCTTCAATACACATGTATGCGGATGACACAACCCTAAATGCAAATAGCCCTAGCCTCACTGACCTTTAACACGTACTTCTTGAAAATTGGATTTCCCCCCAAAAACAGTTTTTAAATACTGACAAGACTGTAACAGTGGTATTTGGGACCAAGGTTACATTTCTAAAGCTACCAATGATGGCGCTTCAGATCAGAACCAACTCTAATACTATCCTAGCCCCTGTCACTAGTTTTAAACATCTTGGCATACAGTATGGTTTGACTCCTATTTAACATTTGGGTTGCACATTGATACGCTGACATCCAAGACCTACAGTATGCTAAACTAGGCGACGTTATAGAAATAAATCCTCCCTAAACCCGCTGGTCAGAAAGCGCATCGCACAGCAAATGCAAATTCCAATAATAGATTATGGGGACATAGTATATGGTACAGCACCCCAAACTCACCCTTAGCAAACAAGACACCTTAAATAACTCTGTTGATCAAGGGATTAATCCGATTGCCAATTCATGGAGTCAGGAAGGAATTTATTTTTCCCTTTATGAGATATCATTGGATGATATGACACTGGTGTTTTTGTTTGCCTTCCTCTGGTTCAATAAGTAAGTATAGATATAGGATAAAGTATCTGTTGTCTAAATTTAGCATAGGTTGAACTTGATGGGCGTACTTTTTTTTCAACCTCATCTACTATGTAACTATGTAACTCAATATGACACTTTGTCCTCCAATAAAACTAAGATAAAGGAAAAAGCGCACGGAGGGACATATGAAATAAAAATAGGCAGTATTTTATGTAAAAAATAAAACAATATAACACTTACAATAAAATACCGGAACTTGAGGTTATCCTCAGCTGGTCCCAGATATAAGATGGTATGCAGATATACCACACACATGGGGGCAGGGAGTTCAGCTGGACAGTAAAGTTCCGATAAAGTAGATGAGGTGCTGCAGGCATGCAAGCAGCATCTGATCGTGGCATCCTTGTGAGGGAGTGCAGATTTCAGGCTTCCGTCGTCACAGTCTCCTGCGCCATGCGTCACTGAACGTGTCAAATCTAACCTCTACGCGTTTCGCATTGTAACAATGCTTCATCAGGGGGTGAATCATTGTCTCCTGGAGGGGTTCTATTTATATCAAGTTACCTACTCCAGAGATTGAGCCCAGTTATCCTTCCAACAATTTAGCTAGTGCAACACCGTATCACATTAAACACATTACTAACATTTATATACAGCAGATAAACACATCTAATATACATATCCTCATTAGGCAATCTCAGTATAAGTACAGTACCCTGGTGTTATATCATTAGGCGGTCTCAATTAGCAATTTATTCATATTGAACCCAACTCTTTTATACTCATTGGGCCAGAAAAAGAGAGAATGAGTAAACCCTAATTTGGTATGTTTTAGAGTTTATCTTATAATAAAAATAGCCACTTCTATTTATTGACAGAAAAATCATACCCCAAAAAGGCCTATGATAGTAATATATGTATCCACATCAATATAAGCCCTCTCATGGTATATGTAGTTTGTTACCATATGTTTGACCATAGAAAAAGATTAGTTAATTTTCATACGTATTGTCTAACCACAGTAGATGGAAATTAGCTGAACATTCTAAACGACATAAATTAACAATATTTATAAATTATTATTAAATAATTATATTTATAAATTAACAAAACATAGCTAACAAATAAACTATATACCCAATGGGCATTACCCATACATAGTTACAGTATATAAAGCACATTCCATAATTTAATTCATCATTTTAAGACATTTCATCCATTGCAATATTTGGGTTCCCAAAATACCCCATATAATTTAATGCTTCATCTCCAATTGAGAGGAGGGGAGGGGAAAGGGAAAACAAGGGGATGGAGGAGGGGGGGGGAGGCGGGGGTGGAACTACCTATTTTTATTGAATATGTCCCTCCATGCGCTTTTTCCTTTATCTTAGTGCTAATTTTGACCCCATTGATCACGGGAGAATTTATGAGCTGCAGAAGCGATACGGGTTTACTGAGGGATCTTGTGGTCAGCGCACACCTAATCTCTTCCTCCAATGAAACTACAACACGCATCACTTCTAATTGCTCAAAGAACTAGATTGATCATCACTTGAGTCTAGGCGCAAAGTTCATCTTTCCTATCTTGCCTTCAAATACTTTCTGGGCAAGCTACCCGCCTATCTGAACCAGCTCCTCACCTTTACCAGATGCAGCACTTATCATCTGAGATCTGACTCCAAATGATTGTTCGCGGTCTCAAGGTTCAACAAAGTATCCGGATGCTCCTCCTTCTCTTACCTCACAACTCACACCTATAACAAGCTGCCTGAGACTCTCAAAGCCACCAGCAGTCTAAGTTATTTTAAAACTAAGGCTTTTCAACATTTTAACCTGGTCTATAACTGTGTCATACGCCTAAAAGATAAAATATGTTAAACTGTTCATGCAATGTCTTCATACATAATGTATAACCCTGTTCACCTAATGTAACCATGTATTTGTAACCATGTAACCATGTATCTATCATCATCACTCTGTGCCCAGGACATATTTGAAAACGAGAGGTAACTCTCAATGTATTATTACTTCCTGGTAAAACATTTTTATAAATAAATAACAGGATCCAAGCCCACAAACAGAACCTCTGCAATTCAAGGCAGCAGTTGTAGCAGTGGCCTAAACCAGCTGCTGGTTAGCTTCACTGTCGACTTGCAGCATACTTTTGAGCTTTACTACCACTTACTGTAGTATCTCTGATGTTGTTACTGGTGGTGACGTAATACAAACACATAATGCTTCTTCTGGGGCTATATGGAGAGCATCAGCGAGTCTCCTATATAGAGTGCTTGTTGTCTTGAAAACTGATTGGTATTAACACTATGTTTCCTATCTCACTACACTATTGTTTTTAACACCTGTAAGGTAGCCCTGGAAGAAGACTAAGTGGCACTAACAACGGCCTTAGTCATGCATCACACTATGGGGCCTATTTTTGTAACTCCAAAGTTATCATTGCCAAACCGAGTGGTTTGGAATGTGAAGAAGTGGCAGAATGAAATGTGTGGGAAAAAAAATTCTCTATTGGAAATTACATAATTCAATCTATACAAAAGTGACAAACCAGTAGCAATGGGCGAATTTTGGGTCAAATTTGGATCCGCAGCGGCTCGGGCGGTTCCTTTGGTCTGTAGATTTCAGTGGATCAATTTAAAAAATGGTGATTCACGTTTTGTGGATTTTTTATTATTATTACCAATAAGCTCTGCGGATTCCACAACCCATGGATGGATTTGTATAATCCAATCCGCAGATTCAGCAATCCGGTGGCGGATTTGTAGAATCCGCTAACGGATTGCTGAATCCGTGGATTGGATTCTATAAATCCGTCAAAGGATTGTATCCAGTTAAATTTTTTTGATGAATCCACACGGATTAAAGCCGACCAAATCCGTTTGCGTATTTAACACCGCAACACGGATTTTGGGTTGAAAATGCAAAAAAAATCTGGGAAACGGATTTGGATGGGTTTTCCCATCTCAACAAACCACATGGGGGAACATGCAATTTGCCTTGATTGTGATTGTACTTGCTTTTGAAGTGGACTGACCTGAAGGTAGTGCTAGTTCCCTCCCCAGTGTGACTTGTGGGTTTTTCTCAGTCAAATCCATGTTTCAGGCTCGGGATGTAACTCGCAATACCAATCTCGCCACCATTGAGGTGGCGTGAATAAAATGCAAGCTTTTAGAAGTGGTTTGCATAATCGAGCTACAAGAATTGCATTTTTGTCAAAAACAGAGTCTGAAGTAGGGTTTTTGTGTGGTGGAGGAGGAGCAGAAGGATTTTACAATAGCATTTCCTAGCAATTGGTTTAGTTCAATGCTAGAGTGGCTGCCCTGAACAATGGAGGTTAATACAGATAATTAATAATTTAATACAGATAAATGTAAGGTTATGCATTTGGGATGCAAGAATAAAAAGTCGACTTACAAATTAAATGGAGATATATTGGGGGAATCCTTGATGGAGAAGGATTTAGGAGTGCTTGTAGACAGCAGGCTTAGCAATAGTGCCCAATGTCATGCAGTAGCTGCAAAGGCAAACAAGATCTTATCTTGCATCAAACGGGCAATGGATGGAAGGGAAGTAAACATAATTATGCCCCTTTACAACGCATTAGTAAGACCACACCTTGAATATGGAGTACAATTTTGGGCACCAATCCTAAGAAAAGACATTATGGAACTAGAGTGAGTGCAAAGAAGAGACACCAAATTAATAAAGGGGATGGACATTCTAACTTATGAGGAGAGGCTAGCTAAATTAGATTTATTTACATTAGAAAAGAGGCGTCTAAGAGGGGATATGATAACTATATACAAATATATTCAGGGACAATACAAGGAGCTTTCAAAAGAACTATTCATCCCACTGGCAGTACAAAGGACTCGGGGCCATCCCTTAAGGTTGGAGGAAAGGAATTTCACCAGCAACAATGGAAAGGGTTCTTTACAGTAAGGGCAGTTAAAATGTGGAATTCATTACCCATGGAGACTGTGATGGCAGATACAATAGATTTGTTCAAAAAAAGGTTGGACATCTTTTTAGATAAGAAAGGTATACAGGGATATACCAAATAAGTATAATTGGGAAGGATGATGATCCAGGGATTAATCCGATTGCCAATTCATGGAGTCAGGAAGGAATTAATTTTTCCCCTTAATGGTTTTTTTGTTTGCCTTCCTCTGAATCAATTAGTAAGTATAGATATAGAATAAAGTATCTGTTGTCTAAATTTAGCATAGGTTGTAATTGATGGACGTACGTCTTTTTTCAACCTCATCTACTATGTAACTATGTAACTATGTAAGGTTGTGGGTTCTGATCCTGTTGTGTCTGAATCCAGTATACACTTTATCACAAGGGCCCTTTAACTTGTCAGCATTGGTGTTAAACAAATATTTTAAGAGGTGTGACTCATTTTACTATACTTTGCTTAACCATGAGCAAATCTCCGAGGGTACTTAAGGTGTGTTCTTTTTCAGTCCAGACATCTCTGCTTAATTTATTTGGAGGGGAGTTTGAGCTAACAAATATACAACTGGAGCTACTACTAAACTGGAACTTGCTCTCCTTGTTCTCTTCTGAAGTGGTTTAGTTTTTGTTGCACTATTCGGATCTTGTAGAATTCAGCAAGTTTACAAAAAATGCTAGCTTTGTCATTCTGCATGGATTTGCAGAAACTGCTTCTAAAAAAGCCTTTTCCACACAGTTCAGACATGCGAGAAGGGCTTCCAGAAAAGCAAAGCATTTCAATCTGCTTCTAAATCACACTTCAGAGCTACAAAAACAGGCCCCTGTGTCTATAACAGATTCTATAACCAGGTTATAATAATGTTATTTGGATGATAATCAAAAGTGCTTTATTCATCAGCGGAACAGTGCCTTGACGTGGAGGTAGAACTTGTCCTCAAAGCGGAAGAATTTTCCCTACTGTTTTCGCTGCATCCACTTTTGCAGCCAAAGCATTGTGTGAATGTACACCAAATTTCAATGTAACTTTTCCAGTTTCTTTGTGAATTTGTGCTTCGCCACTTATTCTATCAAAACATAGCAATACCCATCCACTATCACTTTCTACTTTCAACACTTGGATAAAACTACTGTAATTCCATGTTAGATGGGTTGATATGAGTAAATGACACTGTATTTCCAAATACCAACCAACATATGAAACGTTTTTGTGAAGAAATCATTTGCTTAAGAAGACTAGTGGGAAGGTTTAGTAAATATGTAAATTAGTTGCTTGCACCTTTAAAGTCACAATCAACATCAACATACTTCATAATCTCTTATATGATGACAATTATAGTATTGTGTTTATTTGCTTAAATAATGTTGTACGTATTGTTCTTGTGTGTTATATATTCACTTTAATTTGTTAGCAACACTTTCATGAAGAAATATGTATAGTTTATTAATACAATTTATAATGTTTAAATACATTGTCTTAAGTCAAATGCATTAACCCTCATGCCTCTCCTGACACCCCCTCCTCTCGTACACCCCTTGTCTCTCCTTCCCAACCCCCCTGTGGGGATTAATGAAGAAGCTAATAATGTATTAATCCAAGAGCACCCTATGACACCTATTATTTACACCCTTCCAAAGGTACATAAATCTTTGGTTAATCCCATCGGTCGACTAATAATCTCCGCTACGGGCTCTTTGTGCCAACTTGTTGACTTCTTTCTGCAACCAACAGTCTTGGCTGTGCAGAACAATTTTCTGTACTTAACTGATTTCATAAATAAACTGACTGCAATCCCACGGAATACAGAGAACTTTATGCTAGCTAGTCTTTTTGAGTTTTGAGTTTGCATTTTTTAAGGCCTCCTTTGCAGTGTCATTCTTCAGAGCACTAACAATTGCGGAGTGGGTTTTGAGGTCAAGGGGGTTTATTGTGGGACAATGTTTTGGTGAAATGGGCGGCAGTGAAGTTTTTAATTAGTGGATCCAAGACACACTGAATCAGCGAGGTAAGAGTGTTTGGGTTTCTTTAGCTGGGATTGAACGGGAGAAAATCTGCCTAGTGAGCCTTGTGAATGCTTATGTAGTCATTAGAACAGATAGATATGAAGGGTCCATTTTTATTAACATTAGCGGGGCACCCCTTTGCAGTTATTAAAGCAAAACCAGCAAATGGCACTCTGCATGACTTCTAGGTGTAAGCGTCAGCAGACGGAAGCCTCCAGCAAAAAGGAAATATCCTTCTGATTTAGGCTGCGTCCCCGCTGGCGCTGAGCACACTTGGTGCTCAGCGCTTGACGCGTTCTCTTCTGTGAATGTGAATCATCCCATTCACGCGGCGCACACTCGTGCACGGCATGTACGCTCTCCCAAGCTCGGCATGCTCAGCTAAGGTAAGTGCACACAGAACACAGCCACACAAACACAGCCACACACACACACAGCCATATACTCACACACACACACACAAACACACACATTACACACACAAATAGCCCCGATCCATGCTCCCCGTTTGCAAAATTAGGCAGGACACCCGGCGCTCATGCTTTGAGAGTTGGTGACGTCACCGCTTTCAAGCATGTGTGTGGTCAGCGCCAGCGGGGACGCAGCCTTCATTATCAATAGTGTATCTGAACAGCCACCCAAAAAGTTAACCCTATGCGTTTCGTGGAATAACCACTTCATCAGGATTACAATTATACATCACACAAGTATTTTACGTATCCTGGATTCAATCTAATACTGTATGTGTCAAACCGACAGATTTCAGATGGCACATCTCATCAACTGGTGTATCACATGTACACATCATTACAATATTAAAGTATTGTCATCGCTTGTTCTAAAAGTAACAACATCTTAAACATCTGTGGTTACACATAGAGTTTGTTAATATTTTTGCAGACAAAAAGGAGCACATACATCTTTGATCAACCCCTTTTCTTATTCGAATTATTACATGATAAAACTTTTTGAATGATTAAATAAATCTTCCTTGTAAGGGCTTTCCACCATATATGTAAAACCATGACAACGGAAGATAATAAAAGTAACTAAACTATAATGTGGAATAATTACTTTTACCATCTATTCTTAAATATTCTGCAGATAATACTTTGTACAGTTGGAATATACAGAGGATCAAACAACTTATGTTGAAAAGGATATGCATTAACATTCTCCTTGTACAAATAATTGATGTGTTAGGCATACTAGCTAGATAACATAAACTAAATGATATGTTATGAACAAAGGTTGAAGAGGATATAAAAGATCTTTTGTGAGATAAGAGTTCCCAGCCATTGATATTCCCCTTTCCTTAGTAATGTTGTATGGAAAGGAGAACAGCTCAAACATCTTTATGTTGTCTAGTTTAAAATGATGGCTGTTTCAACATTCAAGATGTTTTTTAAACATCTCGGATTAAATGGAAATGTTGACTTTTTGCCCAGGACACCCTGAAAGCAGGTCCTTAACAAAACTAATAGCATTACATATTCCATCTTTTTTCTCTAAACAAAAAATCATTTAGTCACATTTACATACCCTTCTCATTGAATTACTCACCAACAATATTCCTTTTTTTATTATAAAATGCATCATTAATCATTATGGACAACTTTATTGGCTCTGTTTTAACAGCAACCAAAAACCCCAAACTGTAATTTCACATTCTCATTTAGTAAAACTGACAATTAAGATATTAAAAAATAGGCTGTATGTTAATTATGTAAATTTTAGGGATTTCTCTTAAAATAACTTATTATTTGTACCTTGTAATGTGCTTTCTCATTAAGAACAAAATTGGCACTTCATGATTTAGCATAAACACATTGAAATGTTGTCATCTTGTATGACCAAGTAAAAGGACTTGGTACACATTAGTATCTAGAGAAGATTTGCGTGACCAATACACAATTATAAGACTGGAAACACATAAACAGAAATATTAGAAATTGTGCTTTCATCTTCTCACACAGATATTTTAGGGGCAATCCACCTTTTGATATTGGTAATGTTTAAACATGCAAAAGGTTTTTATTAAATAGGTAAGAAGTGTATTCCAAGCAATATCATGCTTTACTCATTAAAAAGCACATTCTCTTAGTTAAAGGAACAGGCCCCATGGGGTCTCTGGGGCTTCTTCATTACACTGAATGTTTTACCATGCAAAATTTCCCAAATACAGAATATAATTTGATGAAATTAAATTTGGGAGCTTTCCCATAAATATAGAGAATTGTCTACTGTATGCACTGGGATGTGTTTTTCAGCTCTGGAAAGTGCTTTTAGAGCAGTAGAGTAGACTGCTTAGCTAATATAGCCACATGTGTTATATTTAACTCAATATTTCTCCACCAGACATGCGTCTTTCTCTCACTCTCTCTTACATGCCAATATATCCTTAGGGGAAATTTGGAGATTTGGACCCAGCCTCCATTATGTAATTGGCTCTTCCCACTGATTGTCACTAACCCTGCCCAAAACGTAATTTGCCCTTCCACCTCTCTTGCCACTGTAGATTACCGTGCCTACCTAGAACTCCACTCCTCAACCTGTCACTGGGAGATCATTAAGACCAACAGATTTAGCAAAACTTGCAGTCCTTGTGGCCACAGGAAAAAAAAATGGACTCATCCATGGCCGCACGGACAGCAAGTTTTGTGGGCCAGAAGGATTAATGCTGCGGGAGGTCCATGCTCTTGAATGGGACCTTGCAGCATTAATCCTTTGGTTGAATGGGTCATCCACAGGAAGAGAATACTGATACCTTTCAGATAAGCTGCGCAGCCGTCTACAGCTGTGTCTCCAGCTCTCCATCTAGATCTATGCCCCCCCCCCCCCCACCCCCAGCGCTGAAGGGAAGAGGTGCAGGGCTGTGCTGTCATTCCTCCCCCTGGATGACGTAGCTGCTTTTATTTGGGACTCTACATCATGACGGGGAGGCTATATGGCCATATTTGGTCTTCTACATCCTCAAGGGGCTGGACAGGACACATAACACTGTCCAGCCCCCTTGATGATGGACGTTGGAGTATAAATGTATATTTCGTGTACTACTACAGTTTGTAATTCGGAATGAATAAAGTGAATTTTTTGGAGAACTGGTGCACTGATCCTCTTTTTTCTTTGTACTTTAATACAGGTTCAAGGATGCTTGGTGGTTATGTAAATTAGTATCAAGAATACTTTTGAAAAGACAAATTCAATTCTACACTAAACATATAATCTAGTATTACCATTATGTAACTTTTTGGAGGTATAGGAGTGTTATATTTGCAATGTTTTACTCAGCCTGAAATAGTTAAACAATAATTGCTGTCTCTCAAGGCATTCTAATCACAGGATGGTTATTTATAACATTATGCAGGTTGTTAGTCCATACACCAAATCAATTTCTCGTTGCCATAAAGAAATACTGGGGATGTATGGACGTGCAACGGCCCTTTGTTGTACTAACCTGAAGCGCCAATATATAAAGATTATGATGTAATATTCACCAGATAGGTGCATTGTACAAATAATATATAATATTAATTGTTATAATAAACAAACAAACAGGGAAGTGCTATATGAGTTAGGATCAGGCCCAGCAGCCACTTTATGTTGAAAACCACATATGAAATGAGCATAAAATTGCATGAATAAATACACAAAAATATATAAAATAAATAGCACAAGTCTCTGCCAGAGAGAAATTGTCCAGGTGGTGTGGATACAAGTTAATGCCCCTGTCTGATAGGACAGACTCGGGCAAGAGTGGCCTTTGAGAGGTGAAAATCCAGAATGGTAGCTAGGATGGAAAGCGCTGCCAACTGTGCAGGTATTGAAGTGTGTAGAAATGGGAAGGTGCCGTAGGCATCAAATGTGGAAAGCGCTCACCCAAACTTCATACACTTCGCGCTGGTGGCTCCTTTTCTTTCCTCCTTCCCAGCACTTGTTGCAGAAACACCGCTCCACAGCTCTCCTGAGCTCGCACACCAGTGATGGAACTGCTCACAGGGCGCCGGGTTTCCGGGTATGACGTCACGGCCGGACGTGACGCACCAACCCTTCCCGGCCGTTGCCTGGAACTACCGGAGCGCACAGGGGCTGAGAGCCAAATCTCACACACCCCACACAGCTTCAGAATTTTCACAGCCTCCGCAGTATACTCTAAAAGGGACTCCACGTTAAACCACCAGGACTGTGGCAATGAGACAGGGATGCACAAGAGCTGTAACCCCTCAAAGCTCCTCCTCCTACGCGTTTCAGCACATGACGTGCTTTCATCAGGGATACCATGGGGGTGTTTGAGTGGACTATAAATACCCCTCTGGACAGGGGTCATCAATTAGCCTAATTGGCTTTCATTGACAATATCACGCCCTGGGTACATCAGTGCACACCAACACAACCCCCATGTAATGGTTCATGTCACAGAAAAACAATTATATAAAGAAAAATTACATAGAAATAAAACAACATAACATTTAAATGAATTGATACATTATTAATAAAAATTACAAAGTCCCAATGTATATATTTTTAAATATAAACAACACTCAAAGAGTGTATATAAATTTTGAATTCATTTACTCAATTTAACATTTCATCATTGAGTTTTGTGATATTCCTCAAACTGGCCATATATAAATCAATAAATGGCATATAATAAAAATGTGCTAAAAATACTATACAACACACCAAGAGTATACTTCAATAATGAATTATTTTACTTAATTGGATACCTCATTGATGAGTCTTATGATGATCAACAAATTAGCTTTAAATACATGAATAAATTGCATCCCATAAAAGAAGAGCATAGATCAACAGGATAAAAAGAAAAAAGAAAAAACATTACACTACAGTACAATTTGGGGAACCTTATTGGAAGAGGACGTATTGGATAAAAAAATATAAACAAAAAATGGTTCGTTAAAATATGTATTAAAAATATATAATAAAATTGTATTGAAAATATATATTAAAAATATAAAAACCCCTCAACTTCATTGAAAGGCAAGGAGATCCAAGTCCTGATTTAAACCTTTGGGGCTAAGTGTCTGTAGTTTAAAAATCCAATACGTCTCTTGTTTTCTCAATTTTAAAAGTCTATCCCCTCTCATATTCGTTTTCCCAACGTGTTCTATACCCGTGACTGTTAGACCATCTGTAGACATATTGTGTTTGATTAAAAAATGGCGTGAAACTCCATGACCTGTGAAGCCTTTTAGGATGTTTCGTCTATGTTCAGTGAACCTTTCTTTAAGACTTCGCTTAGTTCTTCCTATATACTGAAGACCACAGGGACAGGTAAGCAAGTAAATAATAAAATCTGTATTGCAGTTAATAAAATGTTTAATTTTAAAAACTTCTCCTGTGATCTTTGAATTAAATTCGATATTTTTATTAATTATATGTTTGCAGGTCAAGCAGTTATTTCTTCCACATTTGTAACATCCTTGGGGGGGTGCTGGTAACCACATATTTGTATTTGATATTGGGGTTTCCCTCATATCTGGTTCAGATTTCCTTAAAATTGTTGGTGCTAGGACGTTTTTTAGATTCCTGGCCCGCCTAAACACGATCTCTGGTTTATTTTTCAGGACTTTACCTAAAATAGGATCGTTTTGTAAAATCCCCCAGTGCTTAGTTAAAATCTTTTTTATTTCATTTGATGCCCTATTAAATTTTGTAATAAATGAACAGCTGCCTACATTACGGGGATCAGTATTTACATCCTCACTTTTTTTGGGTTTTCCTGTAATCAATGCATTCTGATTATATTCCTTTACCTTGGAAACCAGTGCTTCTAATTTTTCTTTTTGGTAACCTTTCGCTAGAAATTTGTTGACAAGAACAGTGGATTGTTCTTCAAAATCTGAATTCTTTGTGCAGTTTCTGCGCACTCTCAATAGCTGCCCGTAGGGGATGTTATTTAGCCAGGTCTTTGAATGATTACTTCTTTGATCTAAATAGCTATTGGAGTCCACCGTCTTAAAAAAGGTTTTTGTTAAAATATTGTCCCTTCATTAAATAAGGTTAAATCCAAAAAATTGATTCTGGAAGGGTTATGCTCATGGGTGAACCGAAGATTAACACTGTTATCATTAATATACTTATAAAATTTTAAAAGCTCCACTTCAGTGCCCTTCCAAATAATTAACAGGTCGTCTATGAAACGTTTATAGAAAAATATATTTTTATGGAAGGGATTGTTTTTCCATATATTGTCATCCTCCCATTTCCCCATGAACAAATTAGCAAAACTGGGGGCAAATTTTGTCCCCATTGCAGTCCCAATGTTTTGAATATAAAAATTGCCTTCAAATAAAAAATAGTTATTCTTTAAAATGAATTCAATACTTTTTAAGATAAAAACTCTTTGGTCAGCATGCATAAAAGGGTCTTGTTTTAAAAAATAGTCCACGGCCTCTAGACCTTTTTCGTGTAAAATGCTTGTATACAATGCTGTGACATCGCATGTAACCCATAAAAGATCATCAGCCCATAAAACGTTCTTTAAAAGTTGTAAAATGTGTTGTGTATCTCTTGTATGTGATTTAAGTTCTCTCACATGTTTTTGTAGAAAAGAATCCACAAATTCCGACAAAGCTGATGTTAGCGAGTTAATGCCTGAAATAATAGGCCGGCCTGGTGGATTAATGAGGCTCTTGTGAATTTTCGGCAAATGATATAGTACAGGAGTGCTAGGCTGCTCGATGTTTAAAAACTTGAATTCTGCTTTATTAAGAACATTATTCGCCAAACCTTCCTTCAAGCAACGGCCGGGAAGGGTTGGTGCGTCACGTCCGGCCGTGACGTCATACCCGAAAACCCGGCGCCCTGTGAGCAGTTCCATCACTGGTGTGTGAGCTCAGGAGAGCTGTGGAGCGGTGTTTCTGCAATGAGTGCTGGGAAGGAGGAAAGAAAAGGAGCCACCAGCGCGAAGTGTATGAAGTCTGGGTGAGCGCTTTCCACATTTGATGCCTACGGCACCTTCCCATTTCTACACACTTCAATACCTGCACAGTTGTTAGCGCTTTCCATCCTAGCTACCATTCTGGATTTTCACCTCTCAAAGGCCACTCTTGCCCGAGTCTGTCCTATCAGACAGGGGCATTAACTTGTATCCACACCACCTGGACAATTTCTCTCTGGCAGAGACTTGTGCTATTTATTTTATATATTTTTGTGTATTTATTCATGCAATTTTATGCTCATTTCATATGTGGTTTTCAACATAAAGTGGCTGCTGGGCCTGATCCTAACTCATATAGCGCTTCCCTGTTTGTTTGTTTATTGTCCTATATAGCAAGGTTTGGGTACCTTGCATTGGAAGCTGCTTATCTGTTTGGGTCAATTTGGTTCCGTTTGCCATTTTTTGTTTATATCCACAATCAACCCCTCTCACTCCTAATGGTTCATGTCACACAACCTATTTATGGTTTAAAGTATATATATTTATAGGATTCAATTTTATTCACATCATTAAGGTGTATTTCGTTTCAATTTATTTATTTTATTTTTCAATCACACCTGGATTCATTTGTCAATCCCTTGTACGGTGAGTGGTTTCACGAATTGATCACCAGGCGCACGAATTTTTCTTTTCTTTTATTAATTGTTATAAAGCATTGTAAATTCTGGTCAGAAGATATATGGAAATGCACAGTCCATGGAACCTAGAAAGAGTTTCCATTTTTGCTTCCCCATATTGGCACTATAGGGTCATCCCAGCATTGGGCATGACAGTAGTCCAGATTTCAGCAAAGGTAAAATTAAGTTCACTAGTTAGCATTTAGTGTTGTATGTTAAAACAACGCTTTTCCATGAACTGCTCAGTCTTGAACTTTATCATATATTACCATTTATAATATTTCTTGTTACCTTGCATGCTATCTTAAAGGTTATGTCAGCTAGCTGCCTCTACCTGTCAAGATCTTAAATCATAGGATGGTAGTCAACCCAGATATTGTTTGTAACTGTCAGTTACAAGTTATTTTTATCATGTTAGACGAGGTCTTTTAACACCATTTACATATAAGGAATCAGTCACAGGGAAAAACAAGGCAGTGAAATAAAATGAGATTTATTTTTGATAAGACCTCAGAAACACACAAGAACACAAAATACAACAATATACACACTGGGAAATGAGATCTACCTTTCTTAGGTGCAGGGACCCATTTCAAATGGGTTTACCCTGTCGGCTTCTCTGCTTCAGGATATCAGAGTGCTGCACAGAGCAGCCCCTCTGACATGTTCCTCCAGCTGGTCACAGTCCAACTCCACACTCCTTCTTAGAGTGTCTCTCAGATGGTCTCCACTCTCCTTCCCAGAGATAGACTTCAGATGGACTGATCAGCAGTGTTCCTTATATACCCCATTTGTGGCTATCCTTTAACATTGAGCAAGGCAGCCAGCCAAGAGAAACAGTGCCTGGGGCTTAGACCTGATAACTGATTCATCTAACTAATCCCCTACCTTTGTTCTGATCTATTTCTATGGGGAGCCTCAACTGAGGGAATTACTTAGGCTTTCTCCATAGAAAGGACAGTGCCAGTGGAATATCTAATTTACTTTCTTTCATGTTAATTCCATCACCACACAATACCAGGTATCTAATCTGGGATGAATTGCTAACACAGGCATACATACAGACATAAATTAATTATGTAAAAGACAGGACTTCACATCACAGAACAATGTTGATTCACTGGGGATTGCATTTACAGGGAATAAAGAAAACAGGCTTTGAAATACGTTCCCCATTCTCCCCCAGATATTAAATTACATTTGCCTGAAATAAGCCTTACATAGCTGGCCAAGGTACATAGATTTATGGGTAAATAGCTGGGATTTCTCTTTATTTGGTCCGCCAGCTACCCCTTCCATCACCATTTTGTGCTGATAGTCTCTGTAATTTGATTACTTTAAAGGATTGTGTTTGTATCTCTTTGATGTATTGTATACTAGGCTCTTGATTAGGTTAGCCTTGTCCTAACCCCAACAGTTTTCCTTTATACAGGGCAAGGTGCTGTGCTCAGGGAATAAGGGTGAGGTGCAGAAGGGCATGCCTGCCTGCTGGGAAGACACACATTTCACAAGCTAAGGTACTGTTTTGCTCAGGTAGCATAGAGACTATATCTGAGGGAGGTCTGAGCTGACATGAGGAATCAGGGCCTGGTCCTAGCTCCATCGGTCTATTCCCATTGGTCAGTTCCAATTTCCTCCACTACCAAGAACACCCATAGAGGCTGTCCCAGAGCACAGCCACTTTCCCTATCCCTGATTAGTCCATTCCAGGTGAGCCTTCGAGTCCTGATTACTGTCACAAAGACAATTTCTTTCCTTTTTGGTCGGCATCCGGACTATCATGCTTTTGGATAGAGGCCTATGTAAGTACTGAATAGGGCCCTATATTTATTCATGGATAGTCTTGGTGTCAGGAGGCTATCTAGCAGTTCATGGTTGGTATCTGTCCCTAGGAACAAGCTGGAAATATTAGCAGGAGCAATGATCCCTAGATAATGGCATATCCTAAGGTGGATCACTCATGGAAGACATTCTGGGTAAGCTAGTCTCGGCAGCGCCCAGTACCTAGCTACCTGTTGGCTTTGGCTGAAATGAGCTGTGTTTATTTAACTTTCCTGTTCTGTCTAATGCTTGTGATCCCTGTGTAATAAGTTTGGTCTCTTGTGACATTGCTGTCCTCACTCTGTTGCCCTTAACCTTAAATGGAGTAAAACCACCTGGGATGCAAAATTATCCTCAGTTTTTTGTTACCCCTTTTCCCAGTCTGGGTAAAACTCACATAGTTACCCCTCCTCTCTATGGTGCAATTTATGACGATATCATTGTACATCATCCTAAGTGTCATGAACATATCATACCAATTGTAATGAATTTCCTTCTCGTATCTCACATTCGGTAATTTCTGAGTAGTATGTTTAAAGTGATTCCTCATAACGTTAAAGGGCTGAACTCTCCCGTGAATAGAAGGCTATCTCAAAAATAGAGGAGTAGCAATTTTAACCAACAAAAACTTACCTTTTCAATTCATTGACCCCTTCTCAGATAATGGGGATATATATATATATATATATATATATATATATATATATATATATATATATATATATATATATATTAATTTGCTCCATCAGAGACACAATATATACTATGGTAAAAAACCTCTGAACATCTTGTGGCAATTTATAAAGGCTCTCTTTAGGTCTGTGGTGATTTCAATTTAGTGATGAATCCTAATATGGATAGATATTGCATGTACCCCACGAAATGTTCCAAATCAGATCTAGATATCTAGATATTTTGAAAATATTATGAAGACCTATTTGTTATTGATGCCTCGTGGTGTACACCAAGGGGAAAGAGATTACACTTTTTTCTCTGCGCCCTATTGTACCTATTCATAGATATTAAATTAATGCCCTCTCTTATTAATGCCAAGATTGGCCTGATCATTTGGTCCGACTACGCCCCTATAAATATCACTTTAAATGATCACTGACTAAATTTTAATAAACTATTCTGGAGACTAAAAGACTCCCCTAGTAATGAAGACCACTTGAAATCATTGCTACTAAATTATATTTCTCTAAATAAAAACCCAGTAATTTGTTTGCACATAAATCTGTAACCTCGTTAGTGTTTCCTCCTTTCTTAAGAGGAAAAGAGAAAAATAAATGAGCAAAACTCCAAAAAGATCGTGACAAACTTGACCTCAACTCAATTCTCTTCGGGAAATTCATTAAAATAAACAAAACAAAAATGATATACCAAAGGTAATAAGCATGGGAAGAAATTAAATAACAATAGAACAACATCTATTAGGAGACAGAAAAGGAATTGCATGTACAATAAAGTACATATTTACACAATGCTACTCAAAACTGTATAACCTACCTGCTACTGTGGATGATGACACTGCAAGATCAAACCATACAGGCGAACAGCCTGATGGGGCTCCCCAAGAGCTGCTCCCGTCTGCACAGGACCAGTGTGCTAAGGGTTAACATTTGCTTGTACTTTGTGGAATGTCAACCCCACTCACTGGAATGTTAAGTCAAGAGGACACAAAGAACGTTGTGTTCACAGCTGCATTGAAAATGAACCAACCCAGTGTACATCTGCGTTGCCGCAAATGTGGACAGTATGATGGGGCCCCCCAAGAGCTGCTCCCCTCTGCACAGGACCAGCGTTCTAAGGGTTAACATTTTCTTGTACTTTGTGGCACGTCAACCCCACCCACTGGAATGTTAATGAGCCAAGAGAACACAAAGAACTTTGCGTTAACAGCTGCATTGAAAATAAACCACCACAGTGTATATCTGCGTTGCCCTAACGGCAGACAGCTTTTGGTGCAGCCGAAGGGCAGCCAAAGGGTGTGAGCCATTTGCTGCCATTCGCTGCTGTTTGGTGATGCTCCATTTCAATCAAAAAATCCCAAGACTTTTATCCCCTCTACCCAATTTTCCAACTCTATCTGTCCATGAAATGTCTGTGAATTGATTGTTCAACCCTGTTTTTTTTAATGTAACCATATATTTTTATAACACTGTGCCCAGGACATATTTGAAAACGAGAGATAACTCTCAATGTATTACTTCCTGGTAAAACATTTTTATAAATAAATAAAATATGCGTTTTTGAATAATATCCCTATTCCAAAATTTTAAAATATGGCCCAATTTTAATTGGGTGCAACGATATAACTATAGGAAGTGTCTTCAGCCATAAAAGGTCTTAAAATGAATGTCAACCGGCCAGGTGGCTTTTGTAACAAATATTATAAGGCATTTGCAGAAATAGAAAGCCCTCACCTTCTCTCAATGTTAATAATTGTATGTCTCTTGCAAAACTCCCTTTAGAAATGCTGCAGGCGACCATAGTCACTCTCCCTAAAGAGGGAAAATATCGCAGTCTGTTAAAATTAGAGGCCTACAGCTGCAGCGGCCGTTATTCGAACAAATCACGGCGCCAATTTTGTGTGCTCTGCTGTACTACACGCGGCATTAACGCGGCCGATCGCTCCAGGCACCCGCGCTTGTCGCGATTGCTTTGTTTGAATTTCATGGATTCTGTTTCTTTGGGTGCAATGAAACAAATGAATTGTAATGTGTTTAAAAAACAGAACTCTAGAATGCCTTTCGCGTCTTAAGGCGGTAAGGTTGGAAGACATCCCACGTCATGACATCGGTGTTCCGATGTATACAACGCGTGAAGTGTTCGAATAACGGCCGCAGCAGCTGTATATCCTTACATAATACTGATACAAAATTATACATCACAATAAGGTCGCGCTTATAGTGCGTGCGACGGCGTCACCCGCGAAAGTTGTATTTCTCTTTGCAGCGACGTCCCATAAGACTTCCTCCCCCCCCTCCCATCCACCAGGCCTCCCCCCTCCCTTTCCCTAGGCTTCCTTACCCTCCTCCACCCTCTCTGTCCACCCCTGCCCCTGACCTCCTTAGAAAAGCCCAGGCTAAGGTCCCCGTCATCAACCCAGCTCACATACATACAAATAATGCTACTATGAGATTCTGATGCTGTTAGCACACAATCATACTCCACTCCTTCGAAACCCCCCCACCCCCCCCATATCCACCCCCCCCATATCCACCACCCCCATATCCACCCCCCCAAATCCACCCCCTTACCCCCACCCCCCACCCCTCCCAGTCACCCCCCCTGTAATCCGCTGTCCCCCCCCCCTACAAAAGGGACAATATAGTCCCCAGCTTCTTCCTTGCCAACAAAAGGTATAGGCTATAATTGGAAACACCTGGCAAGTCACACAGAGTGCTCACCAATATCAAATGTGAATATGTCATAAATGTGTAAATATGTAGCGATTTAGCTCTTCCCTCCCCCCCTCCCCATTAAAAAAAAAAAAAAAGGGGGTAACATAGCTCCTAAACCCTTCTGTGGAACAAAAGGTACTTAAGTTTTGTGTCCAACTCATCAAGGTGTAAATATGTAGCTGCGTAACTATATCGCCTCCCTCCCCTCTCCCCCCCTCCTCTCTCCCCACCTTCCCCCTCCTTTCTCCCCCCCCTCCCCATTCTACAAAAGGGGTAACATAGCCTCTAAACCCCTCTTAGGGCAAACGATATGTTATTTTATGTGAATATGTCATAAATGTGTGAATAAGTAGCCATATAGCAATGCCGCTCCCCCCTCTCTCCTCCCCCTCCCCCATCCCCCCATCCCCCACTCCCCCCCTCTCCCCATCCATAAGAAGGGGTAACATTGACCTAAAATCCTCTTTCAGCAAAAGGAACATATGCTTTGTGACCATACCACCAAGGTGTAAATATGTAGCTATGTAGCTATATCGCTCCCCCTCTTTCCCCCCCCTACCCATTCTATAAAAGGGGCAACATAACTTCTAAACTCCTCTTTGGGCAAAAGGTACTTTGTGTTATGTGAATATATCATAAATGAGTATGTAGCCATGTAGCAATCTCACTCCCCCACCCCCTCCTTCCACCCTCCCCCTCCCTCTCTCCTCCTCCCTTACCCCTCCCTCCCCACTTCCCCCCTCTGTCCCCCTCTCCCATTCCTCCCCCCTCCCCCCTCCCAACCCTCTCCCTCCCCCCCTCCTCCCACCCCTCTCCCTCCCCCCTCTCCCTCCCTCCCCCCTCTCCCTCCCTCCCCTCCCCCCTCTCCCTCCCCCCTCTCGCTCCCCCTTCCCACCACAGAGCTCTAGAGGTTGAAAAATGGCAAGCACAAGTGGTAAGGGCTATTTTTACGCTGTAATGTCATGACAAAGTTCTGCCCAGATAATGCAGACATACAACCTGTGTAGAAAGAACCCTCAAGTGCAATACCAAGGTCTAAAGGTTATAAGAAATCTGTACTCGAACAATACAAGTATAAGTCTAACACGCTCCCATGAGCAGAAGGAGCATTCGTTGGACCTCTCTTCCCCGCCTCCCCACCAAACCCTCCTCCCCCTCCCCTCCCCCCGTCCTCTCTCTCACTACCTCCCAGACTAGCTCCAAGTCCCATGACCCTGCACGCACCATAGAATGCCAAATGGCATAGTTAAGATTAGTGAAAGTTTCCTCACCACTAAATTTTTACAAGTGGTGTTATTTCTGTTACATGGAGGGTGTCGGGTTTGGTGTCCTGGAAGGATCTCCAGGGGTGTTTGACCCCTTCACCTTACTCACTCTTGTGACTAAGGTTATTTTTCTTGGGCCCAGCAAAGGCCCGTCTGCTCTTTCCTTCCCTATTGTGTCTAACCACCCCACCCCCCCGCCCTTAGGCATCCTTCCCACTTCCCTCCATATTTTCTCTGGGCCCTCGTCCTATATCTAAAAATAAGACCCGTTCCGGGGTCCCCTCCACTCACCCCGCCCCATTCTCCAATTGGGCTCTTGACGTGGGAAATCCAAGAGCATCAGAGCCTGGAGCTCTGAGAATGTCTCTCACAGTATAATGTCTTCCATCAAACTAATCTCGCTCAACGTAAAAGGCCTCAATTCAGTAAAAAGAGGAAGCTAGTACTAAAAAAATCAAAGGGAGAGATTGTACTCATTCAAGAGACCCACTTTAATTCTCTGACGCCGCCCAATACATTCAAAAGCGTATTCCCCCAGGCATACTTTGCATCTTCGCCAAGCAAAAAAAGAGGAGTAGCCATTCTAATCAGGAACGGTGTCCTTTTGTCCTAACCAAGTCATGCTCTGACCCAGATGGTTGGTTCCTGGTGATCCAGGGCATTCTATCTGGAACACCAATTACGCTTGTTAATGTATATGCCCCCAATGATAACCAACTCCCCTTTCTAAGAAAGCTTCTTGAGTCGCTAGAGCAACAATCCCTCTTATCCCTGATTATCGGTGGGGATTTTAATATGGTTGCCTCACACACGCAAGACAAATCAAACCCCGTCCCCACCCTCTTACCATCCACACCCACTCCATATGCCACCCAGTCCCAAAAGAAAGCCAAAAAATTTAGAGACATCATGGAGGAGAACTCACTGGTGGACATATGGAGGGCTCAGCACCAGGGTCAAAGGTACTACACTTTTTTCTCTACCAGTCCTACTCAAGGATCGATTACTTTCTAGGTACTAGAAATGTCTTCCAGGCAGCCTCCCAGTCAAGCATAGGTCCGATCACCTGGTCCGACCACGCACCAATCTAACTCACTCTCTCTCTCTCTCTGCCCTTTGTTAAAAACACCCAGAATAAATGGAAATTGAACGATTCCCTACTTAACTGCCCTGACACGGAGCTGGCAATACGACAAAAACTATCATTTTTCTTCCAAATTAATGCAGGCTCTGTCTCAGCCCCAGCTATGCTCTGGGAGGCCCACAAAGCCTCTATCGGGGGAGATCTGATCTCAATCGCCTCGTACAAAAAGAAAATGAAACTCAAGCTCCAAAAAGATCTCACAGACAAGATCTTTGAGCTGGAATAGCAGCACAAAATCACGGCGTCCAAAAAAACGCTAAAACAATTAACTCTAAACAGATCTGCCCTGAAACAAACTCAATTCGAAGAGGTAGAGAGAGCACTGAGGTGGTTCAAACAAAAATAATTTGACAAAGGCAACAAAGCAGATAGGCTCTTGGCTACAAAGCTCAGGGGCATTCGAGTTAAATCCCAGATAGCCCGAATACAGACAAAAAAAGGACAGGTCTCATACATTGAAAAAGTGATAGCACAGGAATTCGCAGATTTTTACTCTGATTTGTATAACCTCCACCCTCCAGACTGAGACCCGGTCAGCCTCGACACAATAACACAATACCTAGAGCAGTGTAACCTCCCCTCCCTATCTCCGGAGGAGGTGGAGAATCTGAACAAAAACATTTCCCAAGAGGAATTATCTAAAGCCATTGGCTCTCTCAAGTTAGCCAAAACACCGGGCCCGGACGTTTTTTCGAACTCCTACTATAAGATGTTCATGCCGACCCTCTCCCCCTATCTGTTAGACAAGTACAATTCCTTCCTCCAGGGAGAGCCGATCCCCGCCAAAATCACGGCAGCAAATCTGGCCATAATTCATAAGTTGGGAAGAGACCCGCTCCTCTGCGGTAACTATAGGCCAATCTCCCTACTAAATACCGATCTCAAAATCTACAGCAAGATCTTGGCAAACAGGCTAAACCCAATCCTTCCTAGACTCATACATGTAGACCAAGTAGGCTTTGTGTCTGGAAGACAGGCCTCCTACAATACCCGCAAAATTGTGGATATAATTGACCACGTGCATCTCACCGGATCCAAAGCAATGATTCTGAGCCTCGACACAGAAAATGCGTTCGACAGAATCAAGTGGTCTTTCTTAGACCAAACAATGCTGAGGTTTGGCTTCTGTGGCCCTTTACTGGAGGGGGTTAGAGCCCTTTACCAAAAACCCAACAGCGTATGTTAAACTCTCAGGTGGCTTCTCAGACCCAATAACAATCAGGAATGGGACCAGACAAGGTTGCCCGCTATCCCCATTACTATTCGCTTTAACTATAGAACCCCTGGCGGCACAAAATTAGAGAAGAAAAAGTATTAAGGGGATCCAAATTGCTGAAAAAGAATACAAAATTTCTCTATTTGCCGACGATGTGATTCTGACCCTCGCTGACCCCCATACCTCCCTCCCTAACCTTCAGAGGCTACTGACCCAATTTGGGTCAGTCTCTGACTATAAAGTAAACATGGATAAGTCAGAAGCCTTAAATATATCCCTCCCAGCCCAGACGTGGAAATGTATACAATCTAACTATAAATACAAGTGGAGTTCCACCTATATCAAATATCTTGGGGTTAAAATCTCAAACTCCTATAACACCCTCTACCAGTACAATTACCCCCCATTATTTGATCAGATTAAAAAAGATTTGGGAGCTTGGAAAAAACACCAAATTTCCTGGTTTGAGAGAATAGTTTCTGTAAAAATGAACGTTCTCCCAAGGTTACTGTATAATTTCCAAACCCTCCCCATAGCGGTGCCGCAGGCGGCCCTGAAGAATATCCAATCACTACTGCTCCAATTCATATGGAACGACAAGAGACCTAGGGTCACAAGATCAGTGATGCTCTCTTAAAGAGCAAGAGGGGGTTGGGGGTCCCCGACATAGTCAGATACTATCTCGCGGCGCAACTGAAGCAGGCTGTTTGGAATTATGACCCGGCCTCGGTCTGTTGGCTCGCAATAGAGTCACACTACGCACGCCCCTATACCTTCCAAGTGACATTATGGTCCTCAGGAGCAAAGAGTGGAGGACCACAGAGGTTTGACCTTGGAGCAATGAGATGCACGTGGGACGCTTGGATTAAAAGCAAAGGGAAGTATGGTCTGCTAGCTTCCCCCCTCAGCTCACCCCTATCTTTGGGAACCCTAATTTCCCGCCAGGGTGTTCTCAAAGACAATTTGACCAGTTCCAGGGTCTCAATATTAGGATGGTTGCCGATCTGATGCAGAAGGGAGAGATCCTAACCTTTCAGGCACTCAAGGACAAACTCCAGACCCAAGACCTGCACCTGTTTAAGTACCTGCAAATCAGGCACTTCCTACTGTCACTTTCCCAAACTTCCAAATTCCCCACGCTAACTAGGTTTGAGTCCCTATGCATTACAAACACCTATCAGAAGGGCCTAATTTCTGAGATATATAGGAGGATGGAGCCGGCATCTAACCCACCGACCCACCGTTATATGCAAAAATGGTCAGAGGAACTCGGCCTTCCAATAGACCTGGAATACTGGGAGGATGTCTGGGAGCAGGCTGCTAAAACATCAAGCATGTACACAGGTTAAAACAATGTTTAAACCCCTCAGGTGCTCAGACGAAAACTAGCGGGTGCTGTTGTATTTGCTCTAAACAGTCAATTGGTAGTAATTACCCATTCCACATAGACATGCATTTAGACATTTAGTACTGAAAATGTTGTCTTTCCCAGCAGTTGGCTCCACACGAGCTCTAATGATACTGAGATTAAAAGACTCACTGTTTCAAGGTAGTGGGCAGTATGTGGCTGGATAGTCCGTGCGGCTTGTGAATCCGTCAGATCTCTGGTGAGAAATGCAGTCACTCTGTCCTGAGCATGCTGCAAGTCAAGCTTGTAGAGCCGTGGCTTCTGCGATGAGATGAATTCTTCTTGCCGCCAACTCTCCTGCAACTGCTCCGTCGCAGTGGGTGGTCGCGTGACCTGCGGCTGTGATGTCACTCCGGATCGACAGGATACAGCGTGGGACAGTGAGGTACAGCAACAACAGCAACCCGGCGTGCTAGCAGCAAGCAGCAAAGCAGGAAAATCCCCCCATGGGGAGGTGATGCAGCAGCACAGCAGGGAATGAACAAAAAGGCTAATGGGGCTAAGTGAAAACAGACTTTATTGCAACAGCGTGCTAACGGGTCCTCTGACGCGTTTCAGCCTGTGGAGGCCTTTGTCATACCAAAAGAAGTTATGTTGTAAAATAAACACAATTGCATCAATAATGAATTCTGCTTGTGTTTCTACAAGATCTGTATCAATAGATCATGAGAAGGGTTGCAGGGCTGTAAAAAGATTTCTGTTAAGGGATACAGATCTTGTAGAAACTCAATCAGAATTCATTATTGATGCAATTGTGTTTATTTTACAACATAACTTCTTTTGGTATGACGAGGAATACTACTTACAGAAGCGGGGAACGGCGATGGGGCCCAGATTCGCCCCAAGCTACGCCAATTTATTCATGACCTCTTGGGAGGAGGATAACATCTGGCCTGGTGGTGAGCTTGGGGAGGGCCTGGTCCTATGGCGTCGTTTCATCGACGATGTATTTTTAATATGGAAGGGGGGACAGATGGAACTAGATGAATTTCTGCTGGAGATAAACATCAATGATATGAACTTGAGATTTACTAACAGCTCGAGTAACCAACAAGTGAATTATCTAGACCTAGAGATCTATATAGAAGAAGGAAGTATTAAAACAAAAACTTACTTTAAAGAAACTGACAAGAACAATTACATATTGAGAACTAGTTGTCACCTTCCTAGGTGGATGGATGGGGTTCCAGCTGGACAGTTCAAGAGGGTCAAACGAAATTGTAGTGAAAGAAAAATCTTTTTGGCTCAATCAAAGAAACTAAAGAGCAGATTCATTGAAAAAAGTTACAGAGAGGATAAGATAGATGAGGCTCTACTGAAGGTGGATGGATTAAAGAGGGAAGATCTCCAAAAACCCAGACCAAAAAATCAAGTTGGAAAGACCAAACTAGATTTCGCTTTCCTTACTATCTTTAATGGGGAAGCCAAAGAAATCAAAAAGATAATAACTAAACATTGGGGCATCCTAAGGAATGACCCTATTCTGGGGGGAGGGGGGGATTCCAGAAAATCCAAACATAATCTTCAGGAAGGTGTGTTATTTAAAAAACAGATTAGCACCAAGTACCTTAAAAAGGAAAAACAAACCTGGAAATTGCTTGCAACAGAATAAAGGATTCTATGGATGTAAGACATGCAGAGCATGTCAATTTAAATCCACTAACAAAATAAATATTCTTCGAATACCACGGGAGAGATTTTCAAAGTGGAGTCTTGTTTAACATGTAGGTCGGACCATGTAGTGTACCTCCTGGAGTGTCCTTGTAAACTGCAATACGTAGGGAAGACTGAAAGACCAGTTAGGGTCAGAATTATAGAACACCTTAGTAGCATTAAAAGACAATTTACCACGCACAGTTTATCCAACCATTTTATGGAGAAACACCAGGGGGACACTGCAGGTCTGACCTACATGGCCATAGAACATATTCCAAGCCACTGGCGGTGGGGAGATCGCAATTTGGAAATCATTAAGAGAGAATCCTTCTGGATACACAGGTTGCGGACCCTCTCCCCCAGAGGCCTTAACATGGAAATAGAAATTGCACCATTTCTGTGAATTGGTTACGTTGTGTTGCTAATCATGTCCTTCCTGTTCCTCTCTGTATCTCCACAGTTCCTTGTAGGGCCATTAGAATCTATGTAGATCAGTAGGTCCTTTTTCATTTTGTGTCCCTGTGGAAAATTACCTCTCCATTGTTAATGTATCCCAGAGATATATGTATAGTGTTGGGCACATTGTTTTCATTGAATTGTATAACATGACCATGTACAGTGGCGACACGTTTAATTTTACATCGGCTAGAGCCGCAATCTGGGAGGTTTCCCAGCTTTCTAAACGAATCCCCTCGGCGTGCTGCGCATCACCGATGTCCTCTAATGTGGGGGACGGCGGTGGGGGGCTCTGGGGGTCCCGGTGGACCCGGAGAGGGGAGGGGGTGCCTCGATCGGAGGATCGATCCTCCGAGGCTCCGGCACATGCCCAGGACACCCCGGCGCACCCAGTTTCTGTCACGGCCGAGACAAGGCAAAAGTTAGAATAAACTTGGCCGCGACAGTATGGTATGGAATCAATACTGTCACGGAAGACTCCTGTGGCGGGTAGGATCACGATGGCCGGAACAGCACGAGCGTAGTAGGGGTCACAATCAGAGGGTCTGAGGCAGGCGGCAGACAGCGCAGTCAGGAAACAAGCAGAGGTCCGAGGCAGGCGGCAGGTAGCGAAGTCAGGTAACAAGCAGAGGTCCAAGGCAGGCGGCAGGTAGCGAAGTCAGGTAACAAGCAGAGGTCAGCAACGAGGAGACTGGAACAGGACAGGGGAGCAAGGACAGGTCTGGGGGCAGGGACTGAGAACAGGAACAAACAGGGACAAGCCAGATTACCAGCAAGGGCTTTTACTGTGAACAGACTTCTATAATACAGATACAGGTACAGAAAACAGATCAGGATCGGAGGCATGTGCAATACTGTAGGAGTCTGACTTCAAGCAAAGGCTAAAGCAACAGACAGGAAACAGAGCTATAAAGGACAGAGACAGGACCAACAAGAAGACAGACAGGCAGACAGAGGAACCCAGAGGAAACAGAAGACAGCAGCACACCCAGTGGACAAAGAAGAACTATGGCTAGGCAGGAGGTCTAGGAGACCCTGACATTACTCCCCCCTCTCAAGAGCGTTCTCCGGACAATCCTCCAGGCTCTTCAGGGAAACCTTGATGGAAGGCCAACTTAAAGTGTACGTCAAGTGCTGATGGGAAATCTGTGAGAGGTGCATTTATCCTCATCACAAGAGTGTTGGCATCAGCATCAAGAACATTAGGCATAGCAAGGAACTTCACCCGGGATCCGTCTAACGTCATAGCAGGGGCATCGGGAACAAATACATCAGGCTCTTCACATGCGGCAGAAGGGATATATTCACTTTCCGTGGTCTCTTTTTGTGCCCAATATATCTTTTTCAGTTTTGGAATCTGGAACTTCCCAATGGATACGTTCAGCTCCATTGCAGAGGCATGGACATCAGGAATGTGGGCATCAAGGACGGGTGCCGACTTTTCACATGGGTAAGTGGTAACATAGAATTCACGCTCCATGGTCTCCTCTTGTGACTGCCGTTTCGTGGTATCACCTAAATTCTCATTAAGACCAGCTATTTGATTTTTCAGCTCTTGAAGCTGTCCTTCTGCCCTTCTTTTCCCACTCAATGCAGTTGTCAGTTCGGCTTCTTTGGAGTTGAGTCGCGACTCCATATCTCCCAGCTGACTCAGAGTAAAGCTTAAATGTTTCATCTTCTTCATTTCTGATCTGCAGCTGCCGGTACTCCTTCCGGGCATTGTCCAGCTCCAGCTGCAGCCGGACCTTATCACGGGCAGTTTGGTCCAAGAATTTGCAGGCATCGGCCATTTTGACCTCATAACGCTGTGTCAGGCCAGCCACTTGACAGACGGACACCTTCTCTCTCTCCTCCTTTTTGGCAAGCTGTGTCTTTGGCTCAGCGTTCTGCGCCTGCAGCGCTGTGAGCTGCTGAGATGTGTGTTCAGCTGCTAGCTTTAGCTCTTCCTCCAGCGAGGCTCTGGTTATGCTCAGTGTGGCCTTCAGCTCCTCATGCTGTTCTTTGTGGACACACTGGGTACTCAAATAATCTTGCAGCATCTTTATTTTGTAGGCAGTCTGGAAACTTTCTTCTTGCAGAACTCGCTGCTTTTCTTCAGCATTCACCCATTTCTCCTTGGTGTCCTGCACATGTGTACGCAGTTCTCGCAGCTGACTCTGCAGCATATTTTCTGCTTGTGTGCGCCGCTCCAGGGAGACACGTTCTTCTTGCAGCACTCTCTCTGCATCCTGCAGTGCTGTCTGCACGTCTAAATTTTCCTGGGCCAACTTGTTTCTTCTCCTCTCCTAATTCATGGAGTTTCTTATCTCCTTCACTGACTTGGACATAGAGATTCTTGCACTCTTGGGTTACAGTTTCCAACCTGATATTTGACCCTTTGAAGATTTCTCTCAATGAACATAGTTCTGTGTTGAAGTGGCAACTCTTCTCCTTAGAGGCTTCCAGCTCTGTAGTAAGCCTGTGAGCCTCTTTCTGAGATGCTTCCAGTGCTGCGTCAACTTGAGCCATGAAAGTCTGGTACTGGGCAGAATCAGCATAGGCCTTCTCCAGCTTACTTGACAAGATCACCCTGTCATTCTCCAACTGATATTTTTCTTTTTCCCAGTCACCCTCTGCTTTTTCCAGCGCTAATTGCATCCTTGACTTTTCTTCTATCAATAGTCTCTTCTCCTCTTCTGATTCATGGAGTCTTTTATCTCCTTCACTGGCTTGGACAGAGAAGTTCTTACTCATTTGGTTTATAGTTTCAAACCTACTATTTAACTCTTCGGAGGCGTCTCTCATCGAACGTATCTCTGTTTTCAAGTAGCATCTCTCCTCCCGATCGACTTCCATCTCTTTTTTGAGGTAGCAAATGTCCTCCTGGGAGACTTTAAGCTCTGTAGTTAGCCTGTCAATTTCCTTCATAGAACTTTCCAGGAATTTGTTACTTTTAGAAGCGAGGCGCCGATTTTCAGCAGCATCAGCATACACTGGCGACACACTTTATTCGAGCCCCACGAATTCGGGTATACCCGGGTGTATTGAGGTTTGTGACTGTTTTCTGCCTGAGTGCATTGAGGTATTTTCTAGGCAGGAATTGAAGCATTTTATTCCCGCTGGCTGCAATACTGCACAGTATATATATACTGCATTACAATTCATGAATTTATGCCATCTGGTAGACACGCGTAGCATTGCAGCCTATTAAATCCTAATCATTATCATTTAACAGATCAGCCGCCCATCAGCCAGGCATGAACCCAGGCTGGGAAGGCAAACGCAACGGGGCTTGTCAGAGGTGAGGAGCGGCGCATTCCAGGTATCTGCCAGGTACATACTGGGTATTTGCTCGAATAAAGTGTGTCGCAGCAGTATGCCTTCTCCAGCTCACCTGACATGACATCCAGGTCACTCTCCAACTGGTGCTTTTCTTTTTCCTGGAGAACAGACTTAGTAATTGCTGAGGATAGACAGCTCTGTAGTGCAGTCTTGGCTTCTTGCTGCTTATCTAAACGTCCATAAAGACAATCAATCGTTTTCTGTGCAGCTTGAAGCGTCTGAGTTAGGGCATCTTTCTTGGGATACATCTGTGAGTTGCCTTAAGCTGCAGCATATCTCTTTCATCAAATGCAGACTCTGAGGTTAAATTTTCATTCTTAATTTCTTCTGCAACTTCCACAGTAATGCCTCCCTTCTTTTTCTTCTTCTTCCTTGCTTTGAGAAGTTCTGAAGAATCAGTGGTACTGTGTTCACATTTACTGCTCAAGACTGTTTTCAGAGTGGGAGCCATAACTTCAGACATACTGTAGGGAAACCAAACTTCCCAAGAAACCAGTAATGCAGAAAATGTGTCTTTAAAGCAGAAGCATTAGAATGAACAACAGGAATATTAGACACAGAGAGACACAAGATAGGAGAGCTGACCTTTTGAGACCTTCGCATCAGTCACAGAGATTTATAAATGCAAGGAAAAAACATAGACAGAGAAACCTGCAGTTACATCTGAATCTTTAGACATCAGGCGTAGGGATATTATATAGACAAAGAAAACCTGCAGTTAAATCTGAAACTTTAGAAATCAGGCATAGAAATATCATAGACAGCAGGAAACTACTAAAGAGAAAACTTGCAGTTAGATCTGAAACTTTTGACATCAGACATAGGAATATCAGACAGAACCTTGCAGTTAAATCTGAAACTTTAGATATCTTGTGTAGGGATATCATACAGAGAAATCTGCAGTTAAATCTGAAACTTTAGATATCAGGCATAGAAATATCATAGACAGCAGGAAACTAATACAGAGAAAACTTGCAGTTAGATCTGAAACTTTTGACATCGGACATAGGAATATCAGACAGAGAACCTTGCAGTTAAATCTGAAACGTTTGATATCAGGCGTAGGGATATCACAGGTTACAGAGAAACACACTTTAGGGGAACTTGCAGGTAAACCTGAAACCTTAGAACCAATCATAGGAAGAACTACAGATTGCAAGAAAAATCACAGCATGCAGTAACAAAATAATGGAAGCACTCTTGTCTTTTGAAATGGGAACCTTGTGAACAGCAGTGGTCCAACCACGGATGCAGAGACAAGCCTTGTCCAGGGAATGAAAAGTCAGAGTCTATAAAGGTGGCAACAGGTACTGCAAGGGTTAACCCAGGCACTGCACAAAAGAAAAATCTCAAAGAAAGGTGCACTAGTCTCTGCAGCAACAGTTCTAGTCTCAGCAAAAATGTTTTTTCATTATGAACGCAATAATTCTTGCAGAACACTTAGCAGCAAAAAAAACCTTCCCAACTGGGATTTCCAAAAAAGAAACGAAAGTACTTATCTTCAACCATGCGGATGTGGTCTGCTGCAGCAGGCAGGAAAGGGTGCAGGCAGAAGAAGAATCTGTTCCAGCGAGGTCCAGAAGTGGCCTTTGCTTTCTGTCACGGGAGACTCCTGTGGCGGGTAGGATCTCGGTGGCTGGAACAGCACGAGCATAGTAGGGGTCACAATCAGAGGATCTGAGGCAGGCGGCAGGTAGCGAAGTCATGTAACAAGCAGAGGTCCGAGGCAGGCGGCAGGTAGCGAAGTCAGGTAACAAGCAGAGGTCAGCAACGAGGAGACTGGAACAGGACAGGGGAGCAAGGACAGGTCTGGGGGCAGGGACTGAGAACAGGAACAAACAGGGACAAGCCAGATTACCAGCAAGGGCTTTTACTGTGAACAGACTTCTATAATACAGGTACAGGTACAGAAAACAGATCAGGATCAGAGGCATGTGCAATACTGTAGGAGTCTGACTTCAAGCAAAGGCAAAAGCAACAGACAGGAAGCAGAGCTACTGCTGCGGCCGAGTTTATTTGAGCATTTGCCTGGTCTCGGCCGCAGCAGTAACCAGGCGCGCGCCGGGATGTGCCTGGCGCGCGCCGAAGCCGCGGAGGAGCGCCCTCCGATCGGGACTTTCTCCCTCCGCTCGCCGGGTCCGCCGGGTACCCCGGAACCCCCTGCCGCCGTCCCCCACATCGCGGGACACCAGGGCTCCCTCGGGGAGCCCTGGACGCGCGTGCAGGGGGCGCAGGCACCCGATGACGTGTGACCGCGCGTCGATGACGCGCGGCACGCCGAGGGAGTGCGGCTAGCATGCCGGGGCATCCCCAGGCTTGCGGAGCTAGCCGCACTCAAATAAAATGTGCCGCCTCTGTATAAAGGACAGAGACAGGAGCAACAAGAAGACAGACAGGCAGACAGAGGAACCCAGAGAAAACAGAAGACAGCAGCACACCCAGTGGACAAAGAAGAACTATGGCTAGGCAGGAGGTCTAGGAGACCCTGACAAATACATTTACATCTTTGTACTCTTTTGATAATCTCCATGTAGCATAATTTTTTATACTACGGCTTTCCCCTTTTTGTACTGGTTTGTCCATTTATTATCCCCTTTTTTTGTATTCATTTTAATATATCTATAGATTTTTTATTCTATTTTTTCCATTTAGGATTTTTATTGAATCATTTGGTTAACTCCGATTGTTTTTACTTATGGTTCCCTGTTCTTCTTTTTTGACCCACATGTACATTTAGTACTAATTCCTGGGATCAAGTTACTCAGTCCTAATCCTTTTACATAAAGATATAAATGTCAATTGATTACCATTTGCATTAATTAGTGCAGATCAGACGAAGCAGATGCTTTCTAATTACGTAGGGTATATTAAGATGTTAGGTGGGAGGGGGCGGTACAATCCTGACGAAGCCACGTATCGGATTGGCGAAACGCGTACTGGTAGCCGCCCACAGGAGGTTGAGAAGCAGTGACAGAGATTGCGGACCCCAAATCCGAAACCGGAAGTGACGTCTCGCGAACAACCGGATGTGACGTGACGCAATGCCTCTGAGATAGACCAGGAAGCAGTGAGCTGCTACAGAGGCGCCTCATGAATCGATTGCAGACCGGAGGAGGGGGGTGAGCCAGGTGTCCACAGCGACTCTCTTCTATCACACTGTTGTGATATATACATTATTTGATTGTTTTTATTGTAAGTTTGCATTTTTTATAGTCCTATAAAATTACGTTTTTTATGATTGGTCTGCACTATGGATACTTCTTCTTTTTTCATGCACCACTGTGTTGCTGAGACAGGAGGTCTTCATCTGTTCTGAACCAGGAGCTCTTCTTCTCGTCCATATACTGCTCCCTGTTGCCCGTTTATTACTAGAATCTTGTGAGTAGGCTGTGCATATGAGCCAAGATATACCACAGAGTGAATTCACAATTGCTTTATTGTCTACACTTAGATTGTTCTTTGTTTTATTTCCCTTATATGCTCCCCCTGGATTGCGAACGAAACTGTACCATTGGGGGACCAGAGAAACCAGTCCCTGCCAGCTGGGTTTGAGCAGGGGGTCTTAATTCAATTTATTATATTTATGTCACGTTTTTGTCACCATTTTGAAATCACTTGATTATTAAGTTTATTCACTGTATACTTTAGTGATCACTATTAGTGCTAGCGCCGTTTCTTTTCACTTTAACACAGCACGTATCAATGAGGTTATGTCCATGGAGAAGCTCACGGCCATGCTCCAAAAAAAATGCCACAGTTTTGGAACACATGGGACCCTTGGTTAGAGAGATAAAGTCAAAAAATCCGAGCCCCTCGGACCTCTAGATTGTCGGAGATGGGAACCCGGAATCTTCTGGATGAACCCCCCTCCCCCCATCCAACTACCCCTCCCCACCTGTTTGTCTGCCTACCCCTCCTTCTCCCCCCCTCCTTCTCTTTCCTTCTATGGAAAAAGTTATTGGTCACCACCTGATTGCACTGTGAAGAAATGTCGTGGGCTCATGACATTTCTGTATGTACACCTGTATATGAACGTTTCCAATAAAAAAAATGTTACCAATATGCTTTGCAAAGATTTTTATCAATATTCACATATCCCCAACATTTTGCAAAAGGTCCCAGTGCATAAAATGTCATCACTTTTCTTCAGAATTGTATAAAAGTTGCAGTATGTAAAGGTTCGTGTGACCTGAATGTAGAGTTAACAACGACTTTCAATGTTTGGTGAATTTGCTTTGCGTACTTAAAAAATGTACATGGTTTTTTTTAGTAAAAAATGGGCAAATTTGCCACGTTTTGCCATTTTCAGCAAAACGTTTACACATCTCTACAAGTATAATATTGAACCTTTCTAAGAAAGTCTGTTTAATTTTGTAAATGCTACAAGGGTGATGCATAAACACAAAAAAAATGTGAATATACTTTTGTTGGAGTTTCAAAGTTGTTGTGAATGGAGAAGGTCATATTTTCCGTGCCAAACCTCGTGCTTTGTCAATGAAGCACTCTGACCCCAGTTTGTGGAGATCTTCATTGGCATCCCTTCACTTACGCACTCAACAAATTTCATATCTATTCAAACCACTCCCAATCAATAGCATCTACATTTGCATACAAGTCTAATGCAGTGAACAGTGTGTATGTGTTGAAGCCTCTTTTGCCAGTTACAATGTATATTTCTCCCTTTGTGAGTTTATATTGCTCCCTTCCTTACTTTTACTATTTGATCCTTGTCTCTTTTTCTTCCCTTACTTGCTTGGTTCTGCTTGCTAGAGATCCCACTGTAAGTGACTAAGCAGCAGTTAGTTGCATAAAAAGCCCATCCTGTATGAACTGGTAACATCATGACACTTAATCAAAGAGAGTAGAATCTAATTTGAAAGCGTGTATTTATCTATAGTTTATGTTATTCAATAATTCATCAGAAGAAATATATATATATATATATTCACTTACAAACAAAATAACAAATGCATGTTCTTGGAATAGCAGCTGTAGATTTGGAGTCAGTGTTCACCTCCGCTGGGATGTTATTATGAGCTTATCCATCATTAAATCATGTGGTTTTCAGAGTGCCTGGAATCTGAAGCCGAATATCCTTTACAATGTGTTTATTTTTTGGTATGCAATATTTTATTTTTACTTCTGAGTCATGAAATCCAACACTGCCAGATGTAGCAGTACCTATTTTCTAAGCCCCCTTTCCACTTTAAATGGCTTTATGCAGAATAAATTCTGAAGACAAACTAACAAAGATTAACATTACGGCACTCCTTGCCCATTATGTCTACATGGTTGATCGAACATGAGTATAACAATTGTAATTGTCACTAGTACAATTAAATAATTATTTATATTGAAAAGGTTTAAGTAAGTTTGCCTTACATTCTAGAATGGGTACATATGAGTTGATATTTTGATTCTTCAAGGACAAAGAGTAATGAAGCTGTTGCTTGTTTTTTATTGCCAATCAAATCACTTGTGCTAATCACTTAGGGGCTTATTGTTTATACCCTGAAGTGGCCAATCAGATCGCAATTAGCCTAAAAGCACCACTAACTTGAATGGGGCATTTCAGCTGATCGCAGTGCAATAAGCAACTTTAAGGTATATCGGATAAGCAACTTAATCTCCCTGTGCCTCAGGCACCAAACACCATTGTGAACTCTATGGGGCATGAAAAATGCTACTGTATGTGCAGCGCTCTGTAAATAGAACTAGATCAAGAAAAATGTATATTATTTTATGATTATGGAACCAAAATGCATGTGGCACTTTGTACCACTGCCCACATTGGCACTGAAAGGGCAAAGAAACAATTGCATAGTTACATAGTAGATGAGGATGAAAAAAATCATACGTCCATCAAGTTCAACTTATGCTAATGCTTATACAACCGAACACAAAAAGAGAGCACAAGGAGAAGACTCTAAATGTAGACAATAACACTTTATATCAATGATAAACAAAATAAAACTTACATCACAAGTAAAATTGGTCCCACACTGTCCCTGCCCATCGACTAAACCGATGAGCTCTGCAACCTCAGTAGTTAGGCTCCGAACGGTGGTTCATCCTGTCATCATGGCATGGGTCCGGTGTTTTCATCTTCCAGAGGGACTTCTTCACATCATCAGTTTAGTCGGTGGGCAGGGACAGTGTGGGAGTAATTTGACTTGTGATGTATGTTTTATTTTTTTATCATTGATATAAAGTGTTATTTTTACATTTATAGTCTTCTCCTTGCGCTCTCTTTTTGTGTTTGTTTGTTATTTAGTTGGCCCCGGCTTTTGATTGCGAGAGAAGACTTTTATAAACCCTCGCTTCAAAGTTTAAACATTTTGTGCCTAAGGGGAAGCAGACAGTAGGAATGTGCAAGGATAAACTTGTGTATACAGTGCAAGTGTTGATTGAAGACAAAGGGCAGAGGAGGAATATGAAGGTCTGTGGTCAGACTCATCATAGAAAGTGGTGACCAATGCTTAAAGAGAAGAACCATTCCTGGGGAGTTGTAGGCATAGGAGTACTCCTGATAGTAGTAGAAGACACCAACATCAAGCCAAAGTATGTGGAAAGGGTGTGATTGTGGTACTGCAAGTAGTGTCATAGAAGTAGCCAATGTTGTTCCCTGTGGGACATGTTCCAACGTTATGTTTTTATGCATGTGAGGGTGCAAACAGTGGAGTAGGTGGGAGAAAGAGCGGCTAACATGGTATCATCATACATGACTGGCACAACCTGTTTTGCTCCTGACTCTAACCATCTCAATTACTGGGTAGTCAAAAAATGTGGACTGAGCTGACAAGCATTGCATCAGCATACAGTGGGCATCCACCAGCTGTACACCAGCTAGTGTGTTAACTGAACAAGTGTTCAGCCCAACTGGGTCCATCTGTCAAATAGCAGTGTGGAAGTGCCAAAAGTATGTTATCCCGATCTCCATGTCCCCAGCTCCTCGGGAGGAAGCAGATTAAATTATAAATTATGCATAATTGTTTATTTTAATAAATTGTTTCTAAATAATATTACAATGTTCTAATTGTATGACCGTGTGCAGACTTCAGAACTGACTGACTGAGCTTTTGCCAGTGCCATCCCACCGATAGCAGATTTCACCAGTGCCCACTACACCACCATTAGCATTAGTGTCCACCCTTGGCACTTTACTTGTACTATTTTGTGACAGTCAAAACAAACCAGATCTAATACAGGTTTGCCAGCCATAAACATAACAACTAGGTTGGCGAGTTCAAGGGAATAGGCCATACACTGGCGACACACTTTATTCGAGCTCGGCTAGTCCCACGAATTCGGGTATACCCGGGTGTATTGAGGTTTGTGACTGTTTTCTGCCCGAGTGCATTGAGTTATTTTCCAGGCAGGGATTGAAGCATTTTATTCCCTCTGGCTGCAATACTGCACAGTATATATATATATACTGCATTACAATTCAGGAATTTATGCCATCTGGTAGACACGCGAAGCATTGCAGCCTATTAAATCCTAATCATTATCATTTAACAGATCAGCCGCCCATCAGCCAGGCATGAACCCAGGCTGGGAAGGCAAACACAACGGGGCTTGTCAGAGGTGAGGAGCGGCGCATTCCAGGTATCTGCCAGGTACATACCGGGTATTTGCTCGAATAAAGTGTGTCGGTGCAGTACATGACCATGTTTACTAATCTGTGCTAGAATGTGCCGTATGAAGTTGCACTGCTTAGTAAATATGGCAATAACTATAGTGTTTTAGTTTCACAAAGCCTAGGAAACTAAAACATACTTAGCATGAGCATATGCACCTTAGTCCTGGAGCAGGCACGTGTGTATATTACTCAGTAAGGTGATTACTGAGTGAACATTTTTTTTGGACCAATCCCTCGTGCACTTACTGTACAGTACTCTATAAAGCAATCACAGCTGCCAATACATCACAAAACTATATATATTCTCTTTTTGTGCATGCGGCACCAAAGCCCGTCAGAGGTTTGCACAAAGCAGAGAGCTACAGTCCCAAGATAAAATTATGGTGTCATTTTTCTCAGGATTTTCCCTGCCATCAGCAGAATCAAGGATTGATCAAACCAATTATCTGTTGAGGTTTCATATATCTTTAATGTTAAAAGTAAAAGTCATAAAGTAGCATTAAGAATTTGTGAGTCCTGTAGCGCTCCCTCCTCACATCTAACGACATAAAAATGGTAAATAGAATGTGAGAATAACACAGCCACAATTATTTTTTCTATATAATTTTTGTTCATTGAACATAATATATTAGGGGAGAAATAAGATTAATCCCTGTGGTTTCAATTAACCCCATACCCCAAAATAAGGAAAGAGAGGAGTGGCTGAAATTAAATCTCTAAAATAAATCATCACAGAACAGGACCAGGAAGAAACTGAAATCTATGGCTTTACAACATGTACTGTACAGTAGTACCATTGTAGATTAGGTGCCTGGTAAAAATTGTCACTATGATCTTACTTGCCATTAATTTTAGTTTTTATGAATAAGTGATAATCTCTCCAACCGACGTAAAACTGGAAAAAATGCAACACAAAATGTATGAAGACAATAATCCACTTGCATTTCATTGAATACATGTATCATCATTATGGCTCCATATGGAACTAAAACATTATCTCTTTATTTATTTATTTATTTATTTATTTATTTATCAAATGTTTTACCAGGAAGTAATACATTGAGAGTTACCTCTCGTTTTCAAGTATGTCCTGGACATAGTTAATATGACAAATAATACATGGTTAAAAATACAGTTACATAAATGAACAGGGTATACATTATATACAATACATTGCATGCACAGTTAGAGAAAATGTATATTATAGCCTTTGGTAACAGTTACAGACCAGATTAAAATGTGAGACAGCCTTAGTTGTGAAAGAACTTAAACTGGTGGTGGATGTGAGAGTCTCTGGTAGGTTGTTCCAGTTTTGGGGTGCACGGTAAGAGAAGGAGGAGCGGCCGGATACTTTGTTGAGCCTTGGGACCATGAACAGTCTTTTGGAGTCAGATCTCAGATGATAAGTGCTGCATGTGGTAGGGGTGAGGAGCTTGTTCAGATAGATGGGTAGCTTGCCCAGAAAGTATTTGAAGGCAAGACAGGAAAGGTGAACTTTGCGCCTAGACTCGAGTGATGACCAATCTAGTTCTTTGAGCATTTCGTAGTGATGTGTGTTGTAGTTGGAGAACGAAACGACAAATTGAATTGCAGAGGGTGTCAAGTTTGCCAAGGTGGGTTTGGGGTGCCGAGCCATATACTATGTCTCCATAGTCGATAATTGGCATTAGCATCTGCTGTGCGATACGCTTTCTGACCTGCAGGCTTAGGGTGGATTTGTTCCTGTAAAGTACACCTAGTTTGGCATAGGTTTTGGATGTCAGGGTATCAATGTGCATTCCGAATGTTAAGTGGAAGTCAAACCATATGCCCAGGTATTTAAAACTAGTATCAGGAGTTAGGTTGGTGTTAGCGTTGGTTCTGATCTGGAGCTCAGACACTGGAAGCTTTAAAAATTTAGTCTTGGTCCCAAATACCATTGTTACAGTCTTGTCAGTGTTTAAAAACAGTTTGTTTAGGGAAATCCAGTTTTCTAGTCTCAAAAAGTCAGACTGAAGTATGTGTTGAAGGTTGGATAGGCTATGGCTGTGTGCATACAGGATTGTGTCATCTGCATACATGTGTATTGAAGCTTCCTTACAAGCTGTGGGAAGATCATTGATGAACACTGAGAAGAGTAGGGGTCCCAGAACAGAGCCTTGCGGGATGCCACAGGTGATATCCAGGGGTTTGGAGTTAGAGCCCGAGATGGACACATGTTGGGATCTACCTGATAGGTAGGACTGAAAACAGTTTAAAGCATGCTTACCTTTTCCAGAGCTCTGGAGTTTGTTAAGCAGGATAGCGTGATCAACAGTATCAAAAGCCTTTGCAAAATCTAGGAATATTGCACCAGTGAATTGACCCCATTCCATTCCACACTGGATTTCATTGCAAACTTTTAGCAGGGTAGTTACGGTAGAGTGTTTGGGGTGAAAGCCAGATTGGAATTGGCTAGGGAAATTTATCTTGGTATAGTAATCGCTTAATTGGGAGTGGACACATTTTTCCATGACTTTGGATAGAATTGGGAGAAGGGAGATTGGCCTGTAGTTTGAGACAGTGTTTTTGTCCCCACATTTGAAGATTGTGACAACTCTGGCAGTTTTCCAGATCTTAGGGATATGGCCTGCAGACAGGATAGAGTTGACTATGGAAGCAATTGGTTTGGCAATTGCTGGGGCACCAAGTCTTAGGAACCTAGATTGTAGTAAGTCAGGTCCACATTGGCTGCTTAGTTTTAATTTGAGGAGCGCTTGTTTAATTTCCTCTTCGGATACTAGGCCAAATTGAAAATTGTGGGCAGTGCTGGGAGGGGTGGGGCTATATCGGTACTTCCAGGATGAGATTTAGGTTTGTTGTTTGGGTTGCGTTTCGCTAATAATCAAAAAATCTAATAAAAATTAGAGGTGCAGGGGCTTTTCTTCCCTCCTCTCAATTTTTAACCATGTTTGAATAAAGGATTTTTTGACAGTACAGTCCAGCCTCTTGGAGTATTTCCTGCACCGTAGTGCCCGCTGACTCATCTTCCCTCCTGGTACAAGGTGATTTCGTTCTACATATACCCAGCTGGAGCACACTTACCCGGTCACAAACAAAGACATACGTGAGTACAAAATGCTTTAAAGTGAGCTGCCCCAATACCATTGGTACATAGTGTTTTGGGTGCATATTAGAGGTTTGGGAAGGGTCCAAGGATATCTCCCTAACAACTCTTTTTGCCCCTGCCAAACCATGGTTCACCTAGGGGTTAACGCCTAAGCTCCAAGCATGTACAATGGACATTATGTGTTCCGGTTTCAAGCAGTGAACTCAACAATATATTTCTTTTGAATTCAAAGGTATATGCTCTGTAGCACTGGTTACTCTTTGGGGTTCACCCCAATATTTTCTCTCGCTAATAATCATTGAATGCATTTGCAATGTCAGTGGGGTTTGTCACATTAATATCACCCTTAGTGATATTACATGGATGTTGATGTAAGAAGGCTGGAATATATTGTTAACTAGCTGATATACCCGGCGTTGCCTGGGATGTAATGTTGTCGCTCCCCCTCTCTCTCCACTCCCTCCCCTCTTCACAGCTCTGCCCCCCCCCCCGTTCAGAGCTGTGCACTCCCCAGTTCACATCTCCGATTCCCCCACCCCCCCTTCAACTCTTCGTTTCCCGGTGTGAAGCCGGTGAAGGTAAGGCATTTGTGAGGGGGATTAGGGGGAGGCATGGCGGAGGTGGTTATTGGGGTATGTGGCCATTTTGTAGGGTGTGTGCACAGTGGAAGTGGTGAAACAAAATATTATTGTGGCATTTGGTAGGGGTAAGCGGGTGGGAAGCCGGGCACAGTGGAGGCGGTGAGCGTGATTGTTAGTTGGGCATTTATGTATTTTGTAGGGGTAAGCGGGATGTAACTGGCATTTTATCCTAGTAATGGGGGTGCACAGTGGAGGTGGTAAGCGGGGTGCACAGCAGAGGTGGTGAGCCTGATGAATTGTTGACACAGTAATCATGGTGCACAGCAGAAGCGGGGAGCATGATTGTAGAAGGAGAGGGGGTTGGCCCGGTATTAAAGGGGTTGCACCCCATATGGCCACCCCCTGACCTCACCAGGGAGGCAAGGGGTTAACTGGACTGTGGTCCAGGAATGTGGCTTACACCTTGTCATGTCAGGAAAATGTATGTTCCCCTGTTCCGATGTTTCATTATAATCCTGTATTTTAAAACTGTTTTAAAGTACATTTCTGTATCTCCGGTTCTGGAGGTCGCAGAGAGTTGAAATTTGGCCAATATGTAGGCATTAAAAACTGGCAAATTTCGACCCCCTGGGCCCACCAGAAGCGAACTTATTAATATGTGAAGATATTAAAGTGTATATGGTATTTTGGATCTGCTCTGAAAATGCAGACTCCATCTGCAATGCTAATAGGTCAGGAATGGCAGCCGGATGATTTAGCATAAGCCCTGTGATCAAAAGTTAACTGCCCTGATTGTTTACACTAGGAACCAAGTACTGATAAAAGACTCTGCCACTCTAACTGTTTACCTGAGGGCGGAGAAGCATCAAACTGGAGGGGTTTGTAAGTGTTATATCTACACCTACAAACAATGAAGATCCTGCCAGATACTTCATCTGGTAGACTGGTCGTCGCCCCTGATTTAATTATGGGGCTACAAAAATAAGACCCTCAGAGTCCCAGTACGCATGGGCTAACTAGCTGGGGGGCATGGGTTAAACTGTGTTTCCACGTTAGGGATTGGATACAGATAATTGTTCACCAATAGTCTGTATTCAATGTTAAGAATAGGGTTACAAAGGTATATAAACTGTGTCAACCCTACAGTTTTTGTTGTTCTTCTGATTTCATCTTGAATGTCACCGGATTGATGGAGAATTGCTAGCTGATACTTCTCCATTCCCCAACCCTAAGTAAGTGTTACCTTCTTGCCTGTTAATTGTACTATATTGCTGTGTTCACCTTTTTAAGGAATAAATATATTTTATTATATCTAAGCCTCGTTCAGTTCAACCCAGATATTTGGTGTTTGTTATATCTTGTCATAAGTTACCGTGACAGTGATTATTACTGGGCCATTGGATATAGCGGAGTGGGCGGGATGGTGAGCATTTGTTCACAGTTAGTGTGGCGGAAAGCGGAGACGGTGAGCGTGATGATCAATGCAGACATTGATTGTATAATTAGACCAGAGAGGGTATATAAGGATATTCATTAACCCCACAACTCACACACTCCTGACGAAGCCATTGACAGCTTGCTGAGCTGGGCGAAACGCGTAGAGTGGTGCTTTGGTCTAGTGAGGGATCCGTAGCTGTACCTCCCACTGAGCAGTGATGTCACACGCGCCGGAGGAGAAACGGAGCTGAGCGTTCCAGGTTGCAGACGGCTGACATCCAGAGCCAGAGAGGAGGCGGTGAGATCGGAAAAAAACCCCTAGAATCACTGTGATTGTGATAAATGCATTTTTAATTCTGGCACATTGTAAGTGCACATTTTATATGCTCATATTCATTTTATAAAGTTTTTGGAAAGACAGATCGCGCTATGTAGCTTTGTTTCCTCCCATATGTACACCATGGTTACCCTGACGAGATAAGCCTGGAGGGATATCCACAATACACAGCTACTACCTGGGGTGGCAGCCCAATATGCCAACTGCATACTTACCACTTACATCTTGTAAGTAGATAGACCGGCAGAGCCAAGATATTGTCATTATTATTTCATCAGATTCTCAACGTCTGCACTTAAATTTGCACTGTTTTCTGTTTTTATTTCCCTATATTTTGCTCCTCCTGGATTGTTTGAAATACATCTTTCTACTTGGAACCCTGGAAACAGGTTCTACCAGAGGGTTTGAGCAGGGTTTATTATTTGAGCACTAATATCATTTTTTATTGCACTTGCATGTATCACTATTGTATATATTTAAGTTGTTAGCGCCTTATATTCACTTATTCACAATATCTTTTATATATCTGTCTGAGTGTCAGTCCTTGGGCAGATGGAAGGTATGTTGTGGTGGGGGCTGATCTCTGGAACTCTGGAGTCCACTACAACTGGAGGCGCTAGCACCATGGAAGACTCTCAGTGATCACCAAAAGCCTGTCCTGATCGCCATCACATCACAGAGTACTCAGATCACCTGACCCTAACAGGTATGCCTCAGCACCACAATAGCAGTATCTCCCAGAGGGTGGGGAAAACAGTGCTACGTTTGGAGGTGTTGCTGAGATCAGGACATGCTTTCAGGGCTTAGCAGCAGCAGCAATACAGCGGGAGATTTCTGCGTGGGCAGAGTCAAGATTGTCAGGGCATGGTGCAGGAAGGGGCCAGGGCCCCTGATGGGATGTTTCAAGGATTTTTGGGTACCCACACTAAAGTAAAGAAGGACTTTCTCCCTGAGGCCGAACCAGGGAGAGCTGGACCCTTCTCATACTCTCCTGTGAAAGGCTGGGACTAGGGGATTATCTGAAATTTGATCCTAGGCACCCATTTGCAAAATGGCACGATGTACTGTGCTGTGGCGGAGTCGCACCAGGATTTGAATGTCTGGGAGCGTGACCCCCACATCTTATTCATCATAGAGGTGACCCCCCGAGGGCATGATACCGGGGAGTGCTGTTACTTTACATCATCAACCACCATGAGTAGTTGAAAGCTGGGGCCAGGGAACTTGCTCTAAATGCTGAAGAACCCTGGGTATCTGTTTGCAAAATGGCACGATGCACTGTGTCGTGGGGTAGTCGTATCGGATGAAGCTGCTCGCCGGTAATGTGACCCCCACATTTCTCTATAAATGTAATGTTTATGTTTTGGGGGCTTCCATTTGGAAATTGATGGCAAAATGGGATCGTCCAAGATGGCTGCCACCGCGTGGTGGACGGTTCTGTGTTCTAAAAGGCGTTCCTGCCAAAGAAATGGACAGCGTGGGCTGCAGTTCACAATTTGCAAAAAAATTGCAAAATCCAGTTGCATCCTTTCAGCGCCAAGATTGGCCATCGCCCCTCAAGATGACTGGCTCAGCTGGAGCCATGTTATAATCTATTCCGCACCGCCCTACTGCTAATTCCACCTAGGGGAGTAGCTAAACACTCTTTCAGCCAACCAGAGACTGTCTCACGAAAGGAGGAGCTCTTTCTCTCTTCCTCCGGTCACTTGTGCTTGGAGTTGACTTGAATGTGGAGCTGTTATACAGACGTCTGCAAACTACCTCATGGCTTCTTCACCAGTTCAAGATGATTTGGAAGTCACCAATTTACAGCTACCTGTTGGATATCTGATGGTGTGGGTGAACAACCAGGTACACCTACGCTTTCTCTGTCACCTACCTGGATGCCTGGTAGGCCTAGACGCGAGGTGTCTACACTGTGGCCCTTACTATAACAGGCCTGCCAGCCCTGTGCCAGCTGAGGTATGTGTGCCTACTTCAAGAGCCGTCACACCAACTGGTGCGGCTTTATCTTTCCTGCCATGGACGCTGTGGGCCCGTGTGCCCTGCAACTACCGTTCCAGCCTGCTGTGACGGTACTAACGGTCCCAGGACTGGGATCCATGTCGCCGAGGTTCCGGAGGGTGTGTCCCAGGGGTGTCGCGTGTGGTTCCCCAGGCTGACCAGGCTGACCAGGAGCAGGCAAGCTCCATACACTTGGTCGCCCGGGTGAGCGAATTGCTGCGGCATCGCATCCTGGCAGAGGTATCCCCACCCGAACAAGAAGATTATATCTAAAAGCGGCACCTACGGAGAAAAGCCCACCGCCTAACTACCGTTTCCCGCAAAGATCCGGTCCAGAGATGTCCGTTCGAGAGACTGTGGAAGATCCAGAACAACAAAGGAGCTTCTCGACCTGTGGATGGGTGAGACTTCTACCAGTCCATTGCGGCCTATCCAGATGTGGAGCAGCCAGGCAGGGCCCTGTTTGGTGTGTTGCTCGGTGGTGTACTTTCGGTTCAACTGGATGTGACGTCATCGGCGCCACTGAACTCGAGCCAGCCGGGTGCTCTCACGAGACCGTCGCCGGACATTGACGTCACGAAAATGGCATCTGTTGCAGTCAATATTATTTCCGATCCATTGCTGGCTCCTACAGTGGTGAAGTCTGGACCCTTACCACCTGATGCCTCCTGTTTTGTTGCCCAGTGCCCGGAGGCATGTCACTGTGTCCCTGACGCAGCCCCATTACCATCCCCTTCGGGAAAGGGTAAGCCTCAAAGTTATGGACAAGCCGAAGACTTGGTTAGGCCCCTGCCCCCATCCCTAACCCATGCCCCTGCCCATGCTTCAGCCTTGGATCCCACTGCTACGGTGTATGTGCTATCCAAAGTTTATGAAGATAATGTGTCCCCTGGTTTCTCCACCCATGCCAGTGATTGTGGAATTTGGAGGTGATAGTCCTGCTTATGTGGTCTCTAAATATGCTATGTCCCATTATAGAAGCTATATGGACCAAAGGTTCTAATGGGCAGTTGCTTAAAAAGCCTGATCCAAAATATTACAAATAATTTCCCCTACTCCTTAAATTAAAAAGGAGTTTGTTTATCACTTCTGTATTCAGTGAGTGATATGGGTTTCTTTCAAATGTATGGTTGTGTTGTACTATCCACTATGTATAACTGTACTATTTTGCAGGATATAGACAGATGGATGGTGCAATCAGTGGTTCCAGTGAGGACATGGAAAATTTCACCTAGGGGAGAGTGTAGCCTAGGCTGGTCCAGACTGCCTCTCTGCCTCCTATCATTTAAGTCCTGATAGCTACAGGCTATGAAAGCTTAATCCAGGGCTTTTGACCCCCCTCCTGCTACTGTACTCTCTGAGTGACGTTGAGGCAGTGACCTGGTGTTTGCCTGCAGCCAATTGTGGTGTAGACACTAGACCCTCCCCTTCCAGATCTCAGAGAGGAAGTGACTAACAATTAGTCAGTCGTGGTCTGGAGGAGGAAGACACCAGTAGGGCAGTGAGCCTGTCCCATCGGGGATGAGCGTGCCCACCCCCAGCCATTTGAGCTGGGGAAACATCTGATTGATATAGGACCCTATATTATCAAGGGTATCCAGCACCATCCATAGGACTGAATCCTAGGAAACCCTGCAATGCTGTATCACCATTGCATGTACTGACTGATATGTGTGGTTGATTTCAAGTGCTGGTTGTTTAAAGTGTGTGCAGTTAGAGCCAGAAGCAGTTTGAACAAGGAAGCAGTTAAACAAGGTATAGTTATTGAAGTACAGTTTACTGTTAGTACTTCTAAACTTCATAGTTGCTAGAATGAGCAGGATTGAAAATGCCACTCAATGCACATCTTGCCACATGTATGTGCACTTGGAGCAGCTGTTCCAAGGAGCATACCACTGTGAGAAGTGTGAGCAGGTGGTCTCTTTAGAATCAGAGATTGCTGATCTGAAGAGGCAACTTGCAATATTGAGGGACATTGGCAATCTTGAAAGGGAATTAGAGCTCACTGAGCAGGCCCTTGCTTCGACTAGTGGTGCAGATGGTGGCGCTTTTAGTGAGGAGCAGATAGGTAACTTAGTTGCTGTTAGAGAGGAGCAGGTAGGTAGCTGGGTGACAGTTAGAAGGGGAAGCAGGGGCAATAGGGAGAGTCAGGTCGTTTCTGAGCTGACACATCCCAATAGATTTGCCATGTTGAGTGAATATATTGGGAATGTTGGGGCAGAAATGGCAAGGCTGGGGGAGACTAATTCCTCTAGCAGCCAGGGGAATAGTTCCTCCAGCACAGTGGGGACTCAGGATGCTCAGATGCAAAGAAAGATTGTGGTGGTAGGGGACTCCATTATTAGGAAGCTAGATAGGGCAATCTGTTGCCGTGACCACATGAACCGAACAGTTTGTTGTCTCCCGGGTGCTCGGGTTCAGCACATTGCAGATCGGGTAGACAGATTGTTGGGGGGGGCTGGGATTGACCCGGCGGTCTTGGTACATGTTGGCACCAATGACAAAGTTAGAGAAAGATGGAGGGTCCTACAAAATGATTACAGGGATCTAGGCCAAAAGCTTAAGGCAAGGACCTCCAAGGTAGTATTTTCTGAAATACTACCAGTGCCATGCGCTACCGCAGGGAGACAGTCAGAGATCAGGGAGGTTAATGCATGGCTAAGAAAGTGGTGTAGGAAGGAGGGGTTTGGGTTTTTAGAGCACTGGGACTCCTTTTCTGAGAGGTGCCATCTATATTCTAGGGACGGATTGCACCTCAATGAAGAGGGATCTTCTGTGCTAGGGGGGAGAATGCTAAAAAGGTTGGAGGAGATTTTAAACTAGGATGGAGGGGGGAGGGGAATGAAACAGATAATGAACTAAATGGAATAGATGAGGATACAAGGTGGTATGGAGGTAGAACGGGGGCAAGTGCAAGTTTGACAAGCAGTGAGATACCCATAGTAAATAGAGATAATACTAGAAAACTTCTAAAGACTAAACCAAGTGGGAGTAGAAAGGAAGAAGCAGATAAGATAATAGTACAGGCTGAAAAAAAACCTTAAATGCATGCTTGCTAATGCAAGCCTGACAGATAAAATGGGGGAGCTTGAATTAATAGCTACAAGGGAGCAGTATGATATCATAGGCATTACTGAAACATGGTGGGATGAAACTCATGACTGGACAGTTAATTTAAAGGGGTATTCTCTTTTTCGTAAGGATCGAACAAATAGAAGGGGAGGTGGAGTATGTCTATATGTTAAACCAGATCTAAAACCTATTATAAGGGATGATGTCTATGAAGGGAATGATGAAAATGTAGAGACCTTGTGGATAGAAATTAGCAGTGGAGGTAAAAGTATAAAGAAAATGTTTTTGGGAATATGCTATAAACCACCAAATATCTGTGAGATTGAGGAAACTAAAATATATTTGCAAATGGAGAAGGCATCAAAACTGGGTCATATTTGCATTATGGGGGATTTTAATTATCCAGACATAGACTGGGGCAATGAGATTAGCGTTACAACAAAAGGGAACAGGTTTTTGGGGGTGCTTAAAGATAATTATATCACCCAAATTATTGAAGAACCAACCAGGAGAGGGACAGTTCTGGATTTGGTCATATCAAACAATGTAGAAGTAATAAGAAATATTCAAGTCCTGGAACATTTGGTTAACAGTGATCATAACATGGTCTCATTTGAAATAAATTATCAAAAAACAGATTACTTGGGTTCAACAAAGACTTTAAACTTTAGAAAGGCAGATTTTAATAAACTGAGGTCTAATCTAGTAGTAATACAATGGGATGATGTTTTTGCAGGGAAAAATGTAGAAGATAAATGGGCAGTCTTTAAAACATTGTTAGAAAAGCACACTTATCAGTGTATACCCTTGGGTAATAAGTATAAAAGAAATAAGTCAAAACCAATGTGGCTAAATAAACAGGTAGGGGAGGAAATGGACAAGAAGAGGAATGCGTTTAGATTCTTTAAGTCAGAAGGGACAGAGACATCGTATCAGAATTATAAGGAATGTAACAAAAATTGCAAAAGGGCAATTAAATTAGCAAAAATGGATAATGAAAAAAGGATTGCAATAGAAAGTAAGGTCAACCCAAAAAAGTTCTTTAAGTACCTTAATAACAAAAAAATGAGAAAAGAAAATATAGGACCCTTTCTGTGTGAGATGGGTAGGCAGATTATTGGAGATAAGGAAAAAGCAGAGGTATTAAACAAATTCTTTGCCTCTGTGTTTACCAGGGAAGAATCAAGTTCAATAGTAGCGCCACAGGAGGAAGCCACAACCTCCATATTAATGACCAATTGGTTAACTGAGGAAGAAGTTCATAAGCGACTTAAAAAAATTTAAGTAAATAAGGCACCTGGCCCCGATGGCATACATCCAAGAGTTCTCAAGGAGTTAAGCTCAGTAATAGCAAAACCATTATATTTAATATTCAAGGACTCCATTTCCACAGGCTCAGTACCACAAGATTGGCGTAAAGCAGATGTGGTGCCTATATTTAAAAAGGGAGCTAGATCACACCCGGGGAATTACAGACCTGTAAGCCTGACTTCAATAGTAGGGAAACTACTTGAAGGTTTAATACGGGATAATATTCAGGAATACCTAATGGAAAACAAAATTATTAGTAATAGTCAGCATGGATTAATGAAGGATAGATCTTGCCAAACTAACCTTATTTGTTTCTTTGAGGAGGTAAGTAGGAATTTATACCAGGGTAATGCAGTTGATGTGGTCTACTTAGATTTTGCAAAGGCTTTTGATACGGTTTCACAAAAGAGGTTGGTGTACAAAATAAAGAAAATTGGACTCAGTAATAATATATGCACCTGGATTGAAAACTGGTTAAAGGACAGACAACAGAGGGTTGTCATAAATGGAACTTTTTCAGGTTGGGCTAAAGTCGTGAGTGGAGTACCTCAAGGATCGGTACTGGGACCCCTGCTTTTTAACTTGTTTATTAATGACCTTGAGGTTGGGATCGAGAGCAAAGTCTCCATCTTTGCTGACGATACTAAATTGTGTAAGGTAATAGAATCAGAGCAGGATGTAATTTCTCTTCAGAAGGACTTGGAGAGACTGGAAACGTGGGCAGGTAAATGGCAAATGAGGTTTAATACAGATAAATGTAAGGTTATGCATTTGGGATGCAAGAATAAAAAGGCGACTTACAAATTAAATGGAGATATATTGGGGGAATCATTGATGGAGAAGGATTTAGGAGTGCTTGTAGACAGCAGGCTTAGCAATAGTGCCCAATGTCATGCAGTAGCTGCAAAGGCAAAAAAGATCTTATCTTACATCAAACGGGCAATGGATGGAAGGGAAGTAAACATAAGTATGCCCCTTTACAAAGAATTAATAAGACCACACCTTGAATATGGAGTACAATTTTAGGCACCAATCCTAAGAAAAGACATTATGGAACTGGAGAGAGTGCAGAGAAGAGCCACCAAATTAATAAAGGGGATGGACATTCTAACTTATGAGGAGAGGCTAGCTAAATTAGATTTATTTACATTAGAAAAGAGGCGTCTAAGAGGGGATATGATAACTATATACAAATATATTCAGGGACAATACAAGGAGCTTTCAAAAGAACTATTCATCCCACGGGCAGTACAAAGGACTCGGGGCCATCCCTTAAGGTTGGAGGAAAGGAAATTTCACCAGCAACAAAGGAAAGGGTTCTTTACAGTAAGGGCAGTTAAAATGTGGAATTCATTACCCATGGGGACTGTGATGGCAGATACAATAGATTTGTTCAAAAAAAGGTTGGACATCTTTTTAGATGGGAAAGGTATACAGGGATATACCAAATAAGTATACATGGGAATGATGTTGATCCAGGGATTAATCCGATTGCCAATTCTTGGAGTCAGGAAGGAATTAATTTTTCCCTTTAATGGGGTATTTTGTTTGCCTTCCTCTGGATCAATAAGTAAGTATAGATATAGAATAAAGTATCTGTTGTCTAAATTTAGCATAGGTTGAACTTGATGGACGTACGTCTTTTTTCAACCCCATCTACTATGTAACTATGTAACTATGTAACCATCATGTGCAGTGACTGCAAGAATAAAGCCCTGGTTCTTTTATATATCTGTCTGAGTGTCAGTCCTTGGGCAGATGGAAGGTATGTTGTGGTGGGGCTGATCTCTGGAACTCTGGAGTCCACTACAACTGGAGGCACTAGCACCATGGAAGACTATCAGTGATCACCAAATCCTGTCCTTATCTCCATCACATCGCAGACTACTCAGATCACTTTACCCTAACAGGTATGCCTCAGCACCACAATAGCAGTATCTCCCAGAGGGTGGGGAAAACAGTGCTAATTTTTTAGGCGCTGCTGAGATCAGGACATGCTTTCAGGGCTTAGCAGCAGCAGCAGAAATACAGCGGGAGATTTCTGCATGAGCAGAGTCAAGATTGTGCAGGGCATAGTGCAGGAAGGGGCCAGGGCCCCTGATGAGATGTTTCCAAGGATTTTTTGGTACCCAGACAACCCAGATCTCCTGACCCTAACAGGTATGCCTCAGCACCACACTAGCAGTATCTCCCAGAGGGTGAGGGAAACAGTGCTACACCAATATTTGCGCATTGCAGCAATTTAGGACATTCCAAATCAAATAAGAACCCAAAAAATATTTTCAGAAAAAATATTTCATTTACTCTTGGCTGCCAAGGGGAGGTCAGAAGTATTGTACACTGGTCGATTGACACATCAAGATACAACCAACCAATATATCAACGGTACAAAAGTACATCATCATACATATTTAAAATAATTTTAGATACTAATACATTCAGTTGCATGAAAAATTAGTTACAGCACCAATTTTAGTTTTAAATTACATGACCATGTCTCAATTCAAACAGTCTATCAATCTTTAGGAGAATATGTTAGCAAAGCATTTGGCCCAAGGTTTTAAAAAGTTTTAGAAAGTGAATCAAATAATACACTATTTACCACTTCGCAATCCAGACATTCACTTCTTACCTATCGGCTGTGTTATGAGACAGCTTAAATAGGATGACATGCTCGCCACTCTTAACTTTGCAAAGTATTAGACTCCTTTGATGTCAACCAATGCCATTTGCACAGATCCCCTTCTGATGAGCTGTGGATTGTGGCCAACTTGCTGGCTTTCACTGAAAATTGTGGTACAAGGGCTAAAACAAACACATTTCTGCTACTTCAGATCGTTCTATACACAGGTAGATAATTAAAGCTTAGTTTCCTCAGCTGGAATGGAAGTCAAGCGTGAAAGTAGAATGCGGCTTTTACCCTTTGCTGATCATTTGATAAGGACCTCACATAGATTAGTTTGGGTAATTTTCACCTTATTGCAGTCTATAAACTAATACATTTAAAGGTGCAATCCCTCAATTTCAGTGGTGCTTTTTATGCTGTGTCCAGTAATTCTTAGTTTTTTTTTTGTGTAAATATACTGTATAACACTGCATTGCAGAGGTTTCCACTTTCAAAGCAAAATGAACAAATCGGCCCTCGTTTCCTCCAAAGGAAATAATTGAATTCTACAGTATGTAGACATTAACAAAATAAAAACACGGTGCTGAATGTTTTTTCAGTGTACGGTACTTCACATTCCTGTGTTTTTGTAAAAAAAAAAAAATTTGGGAGGCATGGCACATTTAAACCATTACAACGCAATGCATTTATTTTCGCAAAGACTGTACTGTAAGTAATATTTGTCCTGACACAATAAATGTTGAAGTTAAAAATATGACGATGGACATGTTAATGTTCATGTATTTCTTTAAAAATATTTTGACCATGAAAGATACTTTGAAATCTGCAGTACAGTACATTTCAATTTGAAGTACTGTATGTCCCGTTCTTTTCTTTTTTTTTTGTTTAAGGTTTTGTGGCCTTAGAAACAATGGCTCCAGTTTGTCATAGTCTTTTTTTCTCACAGTATAGTGGTATTCTCTGCTCAGAAAAGAATGGTCATTTTTATTCATAAATCTGGAAGTCATTGTGCCACAGCAAAGAAAATGAAACAGCGCCCTGGTCACCCTTGCAACTCATTTGAACTATTGAAATGTTGCCAAATTCTATGTAAGCTAATTATCATTAGGGATTATAAATTACAGTGGCTTTGTTTAAGAAGCCCACTATTCTCACGAATAAGTATAAGTAAGTCTTATATTAAGACACAGAGTAAAGTAATGGATGTCAGGCTGGGCCGAGTTAATTGTTTCGGTGTGTGAAGATATTTATGTTGGTTGTATAGAAAGACCCAGAACTGCAACGCAACATTTTACAGAAGCTAAATTGCTTATGAAATCAGTTAAGACTTGCTATAAAGAAAGAGTTCAGCTGCAAATCTTCTATGTAATGTGAAAACTACATTAAATATATAACTGTAATTTAACAAATGCAGTACATTGTTACTCTACATATTCTGTCTGCTTCATATTTACATTTTAAACCCAGTCATAAATAGAGAGTTGTGCGTGTCATTACCACTGTGTTCATACCATAATTTTAGCTTAGAGAATCGCAATTTGTGATCAGAAACATATGTATAATATTAAGACGGTATATACTTTATGTTCAAGCATGATTTTATTGCAGACATGGGCATGCACTTCAGAGTAATTGGGACAAAGAATGTGGAAGTCATTTTTACAGGAAAATAGGGATAAGGCCTCCTGTAGCCAGCCTTAGGCAACAGAGTGAGTATAATATCAAGAAGCAGTTACACTGAACTTGACAATATAGTTCATGAGAATGTTAATTAAAAGACATATCACATTTCAAGCACTGTTCTTTGCAGGGTATTTTACATTTATTGCACACAGCACATATTGTTTTATATGTTTAATTTCCGAAGGGAAATGTCCATCTGAGTAGTATCAGAAAAAGTAACATGGCCGAAAATACAATAGCTCAAATGCTACTCAGGTTAACTTTTTTTTAATGGGGGAACTACAATAAGCATTCGCATTTTTGGCATAATGGCCAACTCTCTCTATTTATCTCTAGGTAATAAACTGTTACAGTTTCTTTTTTTTTCTGCTTGAAAACCCAATAGAAGTTAATAATTATAAGGGATTTGCCTCACAGTCCTCCCAAGTCTTCCACAATTATACTTTTAATCTATACAGTACCATACTCATGAAAATAAATTCAATTTTTTAATTATGTCTACATGGCAACTAACTCAGGAAGATCACCATCATTCATTTGACCGTAATCTTACCACGCAAACAGATGACACTTACAAAGCATATAGAGTAGGGCGTATGTCTCCATGGGCTTGGGCAGAGCCTGTGATGCACAGCAAAAGGGAAATGTGTGCTTTAAAGATAAATGAGCTGCATGCAGAAAGGATTTTTGTCTTCACGCACCCCCAAAAGGATGATGGAAATTACAGAGCCAGGGCAAAGCATACAGTAGCTAGTGCAAAACAATACCCCCCAATTCTCAAATTTAGTCAGAGCAGAGAGCCTCCAATATCTGCAGTGCTCCTTTAATGTATGTATATCTTCGTGCACATCTTCAATACACAGAAACACATCAGTAGCATTCCTTTAACATTATTAAAATAGGCATTCTTCTTTTGCAGCACAATCACTGCAGTGTTGTATCTCTAACTGGTGATATGCCAAATATTCTTGTTTGAACATTTTAAACATATGCAACTATTGAAAGTTGTGAACACGGGAAAGCTCACCAAAAACTGCCAACTGCTAATGTCTTAAGTAAAGAGTTCCATTACGCTCCAATTTTCATGTACGTTTTGGCATTTTTTCATGCGAAAGATAGAAAGAAAAGGTACTCAATGATCCCACAATGCAGTTGCCTGAGTGCTCAGAGCTGGGAACTGTAATCATTACGGGACTGTGGAAACTGGGCACACACAGGTCTTCTTAAATAATCAAAGTTATTTATTTATGTAGCCCCCTGTAAACAGCACAGGCTATACCTATCTTCCTTCTACTGTGGTAAGTCCTGTAAAGATCAGGCACCAGTAATCATCATGGGTTTCCCCCCTTCATAGCCCTATCCTGAGTGGTAGACGCAGGCCTGGACTCTGCTGCAGGCCTGAGCAAGAGGGGAGGCTGGGCTGACATCACGAGGGGCGGGGCTAGCTCTATATTTAGCAGCCAACTCCTGTGAGTAGTGTTAGTTGATAGTGATATCGAGAGGCTGGAGTTGCCGGTTAGTTATGCCGGGAGTATGCAGTTCAGTTAGTATGCCATGAGGCAAAGAATCCTGTGGATCGGTCCGAGGAGTTGGAGGAGACTACGGTCTCCCCTGCGCAGAGTGCAAGAGAGAAAGGAGCAGAAAGAGTCAGCGTCCTTTAGTAGAGCTTATAGAATTATAGACTTGGTGGACCAATGCCCTCACCCCACTGCCAGGGTTGATGGGGAGAATTCAAGACCCATCGCGAGGCTAACCTCGGGGGTGCGCCACGGAGTATTGAAGCCCTATCCCAGACCATCCTGCCGGAGGAGCGACTTGGAGGGAAGGAGAGGAGGAATTATCTGGGTGGAAGGCGAGCGGCGCAATAACCCGTCCTGCTATTGTTGTTGCGGCTGCTGGAAGCCACTATCGTTGGGATATTGCTGCTCTGTCAATAAAAGAGACTATTCGTTATTATAAAAGACTGTGTGTGACTTGGAAAGTACTACCCTGGGACCCAAGGGGTTCTTCTATACCGGTCCTGTCCCATATTCCTGGGAGTATAGAAGATAGAGGTGCTGCACCACTAAGAGATCATGGAGGCTAACACCCCAGAAGCCCGGTCCTGGCTCCCCCACAACATCGCGGGAAGCTCAGGCCCTCCTGTTCCTCACAGGTACGCACCACACCGCATGTAATCTGCCCCCATGTACCCTAGACACCACCGTAGAGTCTGGGGGAAGGGGGGAAGCAGGGTTACATTTGTAAAGCTAAGAATTCTAGAATCAACTCTACTCTTATCAAGATACACAAATGCTGAAGTGAACCATATAAATAAAACTCATTGTGAACACCCAGATTGGCAACGAAGTGAGACTTGGTATGCTGCCCCTAGTGTTGAAAAACAAAATATGTTATGAAGTTGTCTTATAGCAGAAGACTCCTTAATTAACATGACCCTGTGGGGTAGATTTACTAACCTCTGATACATGTTAACGCATATTGATCCTGTGTCAACGGCTATTCAAATAGCTAATGGAGGTTAGTTAATCTCTTCCTATGTGCCTTGCAACTCCTTATTTAATAGCGGTGAACGCAAACTGTTCTGTTGTGGTATTATTGTATTTAGTGTAGAACAATGGACTAGTTTAGGATTTTAATATGAGATCATGCATAGAAGTTGACAAACTCCCATCCACATACCATCATTATGTATATTTACTACATGTCTACCACTGTACTATACTCCTGTGCCATCCAGAATGTTTCCTGTGACACACCAGGTGCTATGCTGGGGCAATTGCTGAGTATGAACTCACTTCTACAATCTCGCCACTATATCAGCCAGGCAAACTTTCTTATTTCTATCAAACGCAATGATTTTTCATCAGGAATTGATGATTCCTGGGGAAGACATTTTTGAATAATGATAGGTAAAGGTAGGTTTTTTTTGGGGGGGGGGGGACATGGTGGAGCGCAGTTCTTGTACCTTTTTTTTCATAGACCATGTGGTAAATTGTATAGCGTTATTGTGATAATCTAAAAAAATAACTAATTTGCGTTTTTTATAAAGAAATTAGAATGTAATAATTGTTAATATTTACAAAAATAATAACAGATTTGAAGCAATTTTGAAATGTGAATAAATGTGTATATTATTGTCCAAGAATAATTCTCCCCAGGTCCCATCCTCACGGCAGAGTTTGTTCACCTTTTGTTCTAGAAAAAAAGCATTGGGTAATGGTATTAACAGGTATGAAGCAATGGATTCCTGTCATTCTCTGCTACTTTAAAAAAGGGGATCTAAGTCAGGGGTGTTCAACTCCAGTCCTCAAGTCCCCCCACCAGGTCAGGTTTTCAGGGTACCCTGCTTTGCTTCAGCACGGGTGGCTCAATCTTCAACTGAACCTCTGATTTAGTGACTTGTGCTGAAGCGGGGATATCCTGAAAACCTGATCTGTTGGGGGGAGAGGGGGTGCTTGAAGATTGGAGTTGAACACCACTGATTTACGTTAGTGGATACATAAACACTGAAAATCAAAATGATCTTTAGGGATTGTGTGTCAGTGGTCCAGGTGCTCAAGTACTAGGTCCAGAATATGATGATAATCACTATACGAAAATCAGGAGATACAGACATATAGGGCATATAAATCCACAGTTGCAATAATAATGAAGATGAAAGTCAGTGGTAGGTCTGATGAAATTCTCTTGAGTGAGGAACAAATGTTTCCCTAAAGGTGGTGAGTGGAACAATTACTATACCCTTCCTCTCCTCATTGGGATAGTCCTCAGAATAGAAATAACCAATTCAGTACTCACTGTATCCTCCCAAATTTGTGCCTCCTTCAGTGTGCAGCCGGTATAGAGTCCAGAGATGTCCAAAAAAAGTGTAGTACAGCGCAGTGTAGTTTCATCTGCTTAATGCTTTTTTCAATGAAGATGTAGTGCTCTGCTGTTTCCTTTTGTTACTTAGTACAGCGCACAGCAAGACAGAGAGCAGCGTCATGAGAATAAAAAATCAATTTTTAAAGTAAACATTTAAAAATGATCTTTAGGTCCTTTACATTTCTTAGAATGTGATAAAGAACAAAATAAATTGGACTTTGTTTCAAATTCGTCAGCATCCAAAATATAGAAGAATGGGATATTGCTATAGTATAGCTAGATAAAATTATTTTGAATGTACGCCCTGGAATACATATACCGACAATGCAAAAATGTTTTTAAAAACCCCTCAAACAAGCAACAATTACAGTGGACCTCACAATGGAAACAATCTACCAGAGACTCTCACTGCCGCCACCAGTCTAAATTCTTTCAAAACTAAAGCTGTCTCACATTTTAATCTGGTCTGTAACTGTTACATAAGCCTATGTAACCCCCTTTCCCCCACACCCACCCCCCTACGTGAGATTGGGGGGTACACTCCTTCCCAGGTTACGCTCAGAGTCTTGGTGCTGTGACCTGCTGGCAAACAGGAGGGCTGAAGCTCTGCAGTGTTGTGGGTAGAGCCAGGACAGGGACAGGGGTTGAGACAGGTTACCTTGCTTGGGTCATCTCTGGGTGGTATCAGCGCCTCCAGCCAGTAGGGATCCTCTGGGATGTTCAGAGGAGGGACCCCCACTGACACTCCTCATTCGCCAAAGACAGGAACTCCACACAGCAGTATCTCTTTTCTGTTGGTCTTTATTCAGCAGCGCAGCACACAGCATGATACACAGCATTGTCTCTCTGCATGCCTAGGCCCTGCTCAGCTCTCTCTCTCTCATCCTGCTCATAGCAGCATAATTCCCCTCCCTCCCTGCCCAGGTGGGGTAGGAGGGAGAGAACTCTTCTCTGTGCTTCTCTCTCAGCTCTACTCAATAACTGACTACAAACTGACTCATCTCACTAGCTGATAACTTAATTTAGGAGGTGTGTCTCAATTTGGACATCTCAGGGGAGTGTCTCTAACTTTGAATCATTACAATACAAAGCCAGATACAGATTGGCCCACACACAGCAGGGGCATTCCAACCAATATCCACCCCTTTGATTGACAAACCTCAGGTTGCAAAGCCCGCCCTTGAATATGGCTACATATTCAAAGCTGAATACACATACAGGCCTTTTGAAGGAATTAACCTTTCCGCTGCCTGTTCTAACAGGACTGACAGAGGAAAAGCCCAGAACAAGAAGTAACTGCCGGGAGGCCATGTTACACCTATAACATATATTATCTCTTACTGTGCATGCAATGTCTTGTATATAATGTATAACCCTGTTCACGTAATGTAACTGTATTTGTAACCATGTATCTGTCATCATAACTCTGTACCCAGGACATACTTGAAAACGAGCGGTAACTGTCAATGTATTACTTCCTGGTAAAACATTTTATAAATAAATAACAATAACATTCGTAAGTGTGATAGTGCTAAACAATTGTTTTAACATTTTTTATTTAAGGGAGTAAAGAATTAAGTAAAGTATTTAAGAACAGCACAACACAGATTTAAAATAAGTGATGGTGTTTGCTGAACATCGGGATAGGAAAGTGACCCCTGGAAAGTCAGTATTTCTGTAAATACTCTCCACAAATTCCAGAGGGAGCATGGTCAACCCAGAAAAGAGAGAAAATATAGTACACACGAGTATATAAAGGTGACTTCTTCAGAAATCTAAGCTCTTACAGATAGCCTACTTACAATGTGTACATTTCAATAAAGCATAAAGAAAGAACTTTAAAGAAGATATGTACTCAATGTACTCACATTTTGTACATTTTAAAAATGCACGTAAGATAAGAAAGAGGACTGGTGGCTCAGTTGGTGTGGCGTCCGTGGGTCTGTGCTCTTGGGTCGGTGCCGTCTGATCAGGGCTGTTTGTGGCATCCTTACTGCCGGTTCCACCTCTGCTCTTCCTGGTGTGCATCTTCCGGCGTCCCGACCCATTGACGCAACTCCAACAGGGCCACCAGTCTTCTTTTTTAATATTACGTACATTTTTAAAATGTACAAAATGTGAGTACATGGAGTACATGCCTTCTTCTTATAAAGTTATAAGTTTGATCTACACCATGATCTCTTCTATTCATTTACCCTGAGGTACACTCCCACTAAGAAAAACATCAACACAAGAAGAAATTACATTGCCACAGTTTTACTTACACATTGTAAGTAGGATATCTGTAAGAGCCAAGATTTCTCAAGAAGTTACCTTTATATACTTGTGCGCACTATATTTTTCTTTCTTTTCTGTGTTGATCGTCCTCCCTCTGGAATTTGTGGTGAGTTTATACGTTGAAGGGGACTTCTTGAAAACAAATTCCCAACTGAGTTTGTCTGAGCATTTTCCATCACCCAAGAACTATTATATTATATTTTTCACATACAGTACATCACATTACCAGTGTCATATATATTCACAAATATTCACTGTATTACTATATTCACTAATTCACTTCTTATTGATTTTTTTGTGGAAGCGCCGTTCAGTACCCCTTTTTGGCGTTCTGTAATTACACAGCACTCCCAAATGGAGAATACATTCAGTATTCCTCCTCAGTGCAGTGAAATTTGTGAGAAAGTTAAAATAACAATGTAATTTTACTGTATATTACACTAACATAACTGGTAGAATCTGTAGGAAAATATTTGCTCACAAAAGAAAATTAACGTTGGAACAGTGTGTGCCGGTTAAATTATTACATTTCTTTAATATTTCTCCTGGAAAGCTTTACAACACGTTCAAATGGCTGCATGTAGATCCCAGAAGAAGTCACAAAGGACTAGGAAAGATGAGTGTAGCCTCTGAAGAGTGGTATTTGATAGCTGTCCATCTTGCTCAGAGATTATGAGGAGACAGGGGACATAGGTACCTATTGAATATGCTGTGAAGCTGCTTTCGTGAGCTAGAAAACACTTCAGTTCAGTTTAAATGAACGGGTCTAAAATCTTCTCCAGCACAAGGAAACGCTGAAACATTTAGGACCATCTAACCTAAACACACTTGACAACAATCCGCCATCTAAAGAGCTACATATACAACATATGTATTAATGGCACCTAGGTTATATAATCATTCCCAAATACAGCCCTCTCAGAAAGTGCCAAACTCCAGCCCTTGGGGGCTGCAAATAAACCAGTCTGTAAAACATTTCCTTGAATACAAGGATTTCTTTCAAGGTATTTACACTCCGTAGTGAGAATGGCATGGAAGTGTTGAACACGTGGTCAGTTTCCAGCTTTTGTGAGCATAGCAGAAACACACTTTTTCCCAATACAAGCATTTATTGAAACGGGACAATTATTCTATACAATCAACCCACATAGACATTTTTCAGACATTAACTTTAGTAGGTTTAAAGCAAGCATATGATAAATCTATCTAATTTTTGGCCTTTTTCAGCCTGAAGTTTACCACTTTGGAATGCAGTTATTGCTTTATTCTGATTTTATATTGAAAGGAATCATACAGGAGATCACTAGAATTATGCATGGCAACGTTTTATAATACAATTTGTTTTATCTCATATGTATGCTATACAGAAACAAAAGAGATTGTGCCATCCTATTGCTAAAACAGTTTGTTTCTTATATTCTAAAAGGTTCAGATATTACATAAAAACCATTACATAGAACAACTTCTGTGTTACTGTAGATCTAAATTTACACGGGTTACAATTGAAGATAGCAATCTCAGTAAAGTGTTTTCATGATGAGGACAAGCTACTGAATACCTTAAAGTGACACATAATTAGGCAATTACAGCACATTGTGTTTATATCAAATACACTATGTGGATTGTTTTAATCCTCGGCATATTGACACCACACTGTTTTAACAACGAAACATTTCCTTCATTCCTGCAACCGTTGGCCGAATCTCCATTCCTTCTTAAAATATGTTCATATCCGACGCTTTGCAGCAAGACAAATCCTACAGGAAGCCATGTCAAGCATAGCTCCATTTGACTGAGAACAGATACATGTCCCTGATCGTTAAAGGTAAACACTTAAAACATTTAACCAAGCTGAATGGAACTAAATGGAAGGGGGTGGTCATCTGGATTATGAATCCAGATTGACACATGGAAAAAAAAACACTTTATTGACAGAAGTGATTGTAAAGTAAAATGTGTGTTAATTAAGAGTTCTCTTTAACATTCCCCATCTGAAAGGTTAAAATAAAGACATTTACAGCAAGCACAGAGACAATATAGACTGTTAGGTCCGGAAATAATTGGACACTGACACAATTTTCATAATTTTGGCTCTGTACGCCACCACAATGGATTTGAAATGAAACAACCGAGATGCAATAGAAGTGCAGACTTCCAGCTTTAATTCAAGGGGTTGAACAAAAATATTGTATGAAACGTTTAGGAATTGCAAAAAATTTCATACACAGTCCCCTTATTTCAGGGGCTCAAATGTAATTGGACAAATGAACACAATCATAAATAAAATGTTTATTTTTAATATTTTGTCGAGAATCCTTTGCAGGCAATGACTGCTTGAAGTTTGGAACGCATAGACATCACCAAACGCTGGGTTTCCTCCTTTGTGATGCTTTGCCAGGCCTTTACTGCAGCTGTCTTCAGTTGTTGTTTGTTCATGGGTCTTTCTACCTTAAGTTTTGTCTTCAGCAAGTGAAATGCACGCTCAATGGGGTTGAGATCAAGTGATTGACTCGGCCATTGCAAAATATTCCACTTCTTTGCCTTAAAAAACTCCTGGGTTGCTTTCGCAGTATGTTTTGGTTTATTGTCTATCTGTAAAGTTAAGCGCCGTCCAATCAACTTCGCTGAATTTGGCTGAATCTGAGCAGACAATATATCCCTTTACACTTCAGAATTCATCCGGCTGCTTCTGTTTTCTGTCACATCATCAATAAACACTAGTGACCCAGTGCCATTGTAAGCCATGCATGCCCAAGCCATCACACTGCCTCCACCGTGTTTTACAGGTGATGTGGTATGCTTCGGATCATGAGCCGTTCCAAGCCATCTCCATACTTTATTCTTCCCATCATTCTGGTACAGGTTGATCTTAGATTCATCTGTCCAAAGAATGCTGTTCCAGAACTGGGCTGGATTTTTTAGATATTGTTTGGCAATGTTTAATCTGGCCTTTCTATTCTTGAGGCTTATGAACGGTTTGCACCTTGTGGTGATCCCTCTGTATTTGCTCTCGTGAAGTCTTCTCTTTATGGTAGACTTGGATAATGATATGCCTACCTCCTGGAGAGTATTCTTCACTTGGCTGGATGTTGTGAAGGGGTTTTTCTTTACCATGGAAAGGATCCTACGATCATCCACCACTGTTGTCTTCCATGAACGTCCAAGCCTTTTTGTGTTGCAGAGCTCACCAGTGCGTTCTCTTTTTCTCAGAATGTACCAAACTGTTGATTTGGCCACTCCTAATGTTCCTGCTATCTCTCTGATGGATTTTCTTTTTTTAGCAGCCCAAGGATGCCCTGTTTCACTTGCATTGAGAGCTCCTTTGACCGCATGTTGTGGGTTCACAGCAACAGCTTCCAAATGCGAATGCCACACCTGGAATCAACTCCAGACATTTTACCTGCTTAATTGATGATGAAATAATGAAGGAATAGCCCACTTCTGTCCATGAAACAGCTTTTGAGTATGTATGTAGCCCTGGGTAGTTTTGGGGCTATAGTTCTGTCCTCCTCCTGGCAGTAATATCTTGTAAGGGCAGGTTTGCCAGGAGTCATCATGGGTTTTCCCCACACATGCAGTGCAGTGAGTCAGTGAAGGTGGTGTCATCAGGCTCTGTGTCCAATTAGAGACACATGGGTGGTGCCTACTTGAGCTTACTTAATGTACTGTAACTTCCTATTTAGTCAGCCTGTTCCTACCATGAGAGGGGCATGGTTACCCGTACCCAGCTGTCAGGGCTCTGGCAGGTTTGAGGCCCTCCCTCTGGGGAGCAGTGAGGTAAACCTATACCTCCTATCCCACCAGGCGATAGGGGAAGAGCAAGAACCACTCTTGGTGCCCTTGGGTGGGAGTGTGTTCAGGGACATCCTGAGGGTGGAGACCTTCAACTGCTGTGATCTAAGACTGCTGCTGAATCAGGAAGATCAAATAAAGTATCCTGTGCTTTCATAAAATACCTCCTGCCTGAGACTGAAGTATATTGGGAGGAGGAGAGTTCTTTTGCACTCTTCACCCCATACAGCTGGGGGCTGCACAAGATGGAGGCACTGCATCTGTGAGTAGAATTCGGGCACAACCCCAGAAGCCTTTCCTGTTCCTCCCCTTTACCACCATGCGGGAGACTCAGGGCCCCCTGTTACCAGCAGGTATGCACCACACTGGCCGAAGTAACCAGAGTAGTATTTCCCCTAGGAAACCCTATGTGAGACCGGGTGGGGGAAACAGGGTTATATATATATATAATTGATTCTGATTTTTAAATACATATCACAAATTCGATTAGACTTAAAATTGGTTCTTTTGTTGAAAAAAAAATGTTTTTTTTTCTTTCGTTGGCTTGTCTCACTAAAAACTAAATGTATAAGCGCACTTTATGCGTATATAAATAATTTGTCTTTATCTGGCTTACTATTTCCTGTAATATTTTTTTTGCAAAAAGCAGTGGACTCACACATCAGTACATAATTACTGTGCATTTAAATCAGTTACTCTATATGTATTTATTCTTTGTGCAAAATTATTTTTAACAAATTACTCTGACAACCACTATTGTGAACACATAAAGTTTTATTTTGGTTGGACACATTGGGACTAAAACATTTACATGTTAGAACCTACTGGATGTTACAGTGTATTAGGAATGCCTAATGTGAGAAATCTCCACTTGGTTAGAGATCGACGAATCCAGATTTTCCCCCTAAAATCCATTCCACTGTGTAAAATTCGCAAATCGATTTGGTCGGTTTTAATTCGTGCGGATTTATACAAAAATGGCATTGGATATAATCCGTTGATGAATTTGTAGAATCCAATCTGCAGCTTCTGCAATCCATGGCAGATTCAGAAGAATCCACCAACGGATTGCTGAATCCGCGTATTGGATTCTTCAAATCTGTCAATGGATTGCGGAATCCATGGAGTATATTGGTAATAATAATAAAAAATCCACTAACTGCAAATTTCCATTTTTGTATGTATGTATGTATATATATATATATATATATATATATATATATATATATATATTTATTTATATAGTGCCATTAATGTATATAGCGCTTCACAGCAGTAGTGACATAATAATATAAATAACAAATAATACAAATAACACATAATGGGAAGAAGATCTTCAGACATAAAAGTAACATTTAGGAAAAGGAGACCCTGCCGAAAGAGCTCACAATCTAATTTATATTGATCCGCAGACCAAAGAAACCAGCCAATCCGCAGAGGATCCAAACTCCCCCCAATTTTTTTGCCCATTTCTCTACACCTGGAGCATTTCCATAAGGCTAAGATTTGTATTCCTCCAGGAGGGAACAAGGAAAAGTTTGCTGTTTACTAAATTCTCTTACTAAAGGCAATACGGATCCGGTTGTTATGAGCATTTTTATGGACATCTGTATATTTCCATCCATAAAACATCGAAAAGTTATTTGTTTACAGTACACAGATTATCCAAAGGGTTAGTTTGCAGGGGAATAATATCTATGTTCTTGATTATAGCTGTGATGCTAAATTTGTTCATCCTACTGTATGTCCATGTCCCACATGTTTTTTATAGTTGCAACTAAAATTGCCTGGTGTCCCACTGTGACTATTAGTACTCCAGGTGGTGTGAACAGACAAGATAATAACCAGATCCAGAGAGTTAATATGTGTGTGCAGGGGCGGATTACCCTATTGGGTGTCTGGGCTTGCACCGGTGGGCTTGTGCTGTGGAGGGGGGGGGGAAGGGGCAATGCTACGGAGAAGTGCTGCTGCAGGGGGGCGATGCTTTGGGGGGGGGGTGTTGCAGCTGGGGGGTCGATACAGCATGGGGCAATGCTTCGGGGGGGGGGAAAGCTGGGGAGGGGGGGCAATGCTGCGGGGGGGGGGAAGAGAGAGAACAAAAAATAGACAAAGTATAATACAGTGTTTTAACGAAAAAGATAACCAAGATAATTAAAATACAATATGGGAATTGATAATACAATATAAAATATGGGATCAGAGCACAAAGCATACGAGAAAACATGGGAAAGGGACATACTATCTCAGTGTACATGGTCTTACAACCAAATATTAAACAACTTCCATTTCATTGCAGCGGTGTACATTTACATAGTCCTACCATCTGCTATCTTTAATTTATTATACTGTATGATGCAGTAAGCTAAAGATGAATAGTGCAGAAAATAATTTTACAACCGTTTCTTCCATTACAAGTTGGGTCAAAATAAGGGTGTTAAATCTGATAGAAACTCGTATTTAATTTTAGTTACATTTGGTCACTTTTCACAACACAGAAATAAGGTTTCCAAATATGGCCTTACAAGGCTTAATCTTTAAAAACTGTTATTTTTGTATAAGAGATCTTTGACTATTCCTTTTTATAGTTCATTGATAAAACAAATGACTGCAATGGTGTGTAGTATTTGTTTTAGTCTGATTCAAACCAAATGCCCTCATGAAACCAAAGCAAATTCCTGCCTACTACTTTTGCTGTTCTTTCACTTTTTTTACAGGATCAAGCACAGAATGACAGTTGTGGATTGGGAAAGACTTAAGTAGCAAAGAAGCACCTGTTTATACTGTTTCTTGAATTTTGAGGTTTGCCAAAAGTAAACAAGCAGGTGAAGAGGTTGGGATGATGAAAGACAATGGGCCATTACCAGGGACTTAATGGTGTTCTAAAGGAGATAAATGTCTTTGAAGTAGTACCCTTAAATTCTGTGACCTTTTCCTCGACCTCTCCTTTTACATTATTGCATGCTGGTCAAACTAAACAGATGGATGCAATACATGTTTCTACGCACTGTCATTCCTGTACCTTAAGTAAAGTACAACTGTATACATTGTACTAAATAAATATATAAATATGTTTTTTTTTTTATAAACTATTCTTTATTTTTCTTTCAAAAGAGCATTTGTTTATAACTACTAGTCCTTACCATTTTATTCCAAAGGAATAATAAGACCAGTCTGCCACCCTGGTAGGATTCCATGCCATTCTGAGTAGGCTGTCTGAAACTCTGAGGGATAGATTCAAAGAAGCGCGTTACATTTTTATCGTAATGTTATCTCCATTTTACGTACCGCTATTTTAATACAATATAATCTGCTATATTGTACTGTATTTTTTAAATCAAACTGTAGCTACATTAACCCCTGAAGCACCAGATTGATTAAAATACTTAATATCTCATGATATTATCATGACAACCACTGTTTTCAAAAAATATTCCTGGCTAGAAATATATTTGAGGGAAAATATACCCATGCCTAAATAGCTTGTAATGTGCACCCTAAAAACATGTTTACTTTTATGGAGTGGATATAAGAGAGAAAGGACCCAATGTAGCACTCAGGTTCACACTCTGGGGATTAGTGATTGAATTAAAAACATAATCTTTATTAAACAACAATTATAAAATATTAGTCCAACGACGTACTGAAGGTGAGTTGATCCTAAATATAGGAAGCCATATTGGCTCTGGATCAAAATAATTAATATGTGCCAGACGGTTTTAATAAACCACTGGTACTGTTGCGACACAGTGATCCTAATGCGAACCTGTGTAATAGGTGATTAGAACAGGTGTGTCCGGGTAAGTACTGAGAATGCAGGTCACAGTGTTATATTATATCTGTGATAGATGTGACCCAACTGATGAACATATAAACAAATATACTATGTACATCAGTGTTGGTATTGCTTATTCAGCTACGCTTCTCTATGATAATATGTGTGCCCCTATCAGTGACACATGACCTAAGGTAACCCTCTGGATATTGTACTCCTGGGGTGTGTGGACCTATATTAACCTGCGTGGCTATAGTCAGAGAATAATGTCCTGACTAATGTTGTAACATTAGGTCAGTATCCCAGTGTGGGAGACACTGATAGTAGGGGCAAGTTGGTAACTCTTTAATAAATAAATAAACAGAGAGCTGCTACCATCACGCAGCTCTCTGTTTATTTATTTATTAAAGAGTTACCAACTTGCCCCTACTATCAGTGTCTCCCACACTGGGATACTGACCTAATGTTACAACATTAGTCAGGACATTATTCTCTGACTATAGCCACGCAGGTTAATATAGGTCCACACACCCCAGGAGTACAATATCCAGAGGGTTACCTTAGGTCATGTGTCACTGATAGGGGCACACATATTATCATAGAGAAGCGTAGCTGAATAAGCAATACCAACACTGATGTACATAGTATATTTGTTTATATGTTCATCAGTTGGGTCACATCTATCACAGATATAATATAACACTGTGACCTGCATTCTCAGTACTTACCCGGACACACCTGTTCTAATCACCTATTACACAGGTTCGCATTAGGATCACTGTGTCGCAACAGTACCAGTGGTTTATTAAAACCGTCTGGCACATATTAATCATTTTGATCCAGAGCCAATATGGCTTCCTATATTTAGGATCAACTCACCTTCAGTACGTCGTTGGACTAATATTTTATAATTGTTGTTTAATAAAGATTATGTTTTTAATTCAATCACTAATCCCCAGAGTGTGAACCTGAGTGCTACATTTGGGTCCTTTCTCTCTTATATCCACTACAGTTTACACCCTAAGCACCGTTCATAGTATCATCTCACTAAGGCTGCAGCAGGGGTTCCCCTACTGTCTTTATTACTTTTATGGAGGTTTTTTTTATGCTAGAGAGAAGTTCCGTTTTGCCAATGATGGTAAGTACCATTTGTGTTCATCCATGAAAAATTCAGATGTGAAGAGCCTTATGCACTTTTACTAATTTGGTTCCTCATTTTGACAAAATAGTATGTAGAGCTACACATATTTGGTATAAGTATACTCAGATTACCCAGGGCAATACCATTTTGGATTTATGTCCAAGATTACACTGAGTATGGTTGAGAAATGTTGATGCAAAAAATTAGTGGTCTATATATTTCCTCACATGTGTACCATGTGCTTTACAAAAATTTGTGGCCAAAGTTTTTCATAGAGATAGACCTTCTACCCATATTTGAATTCCTTGGGGCATTTACTTTTAGAAAATATATACTTTTGTGGGGGTATTTTTCTACTAAGGGTAGTTTTGCCTGGTTAATGATCCCGTGTACCTTTGACATTTTGGGCCTGAAAATCTCAGGTGTGAAAAGCCTTGCTAAAATAGGGTCTGGATTGGCCCCCAACAATATGTAAAATACTATATACATATCACAGTACACAGGGCAATAATATTTAGAATTGAGGGAAGGGTCAAGGTCAGTGTGTTACTTATTCATCAGCAGAACATGCAGCACCAGATGCAAAATAGTCTCTAGGTCTTACATTACACTAGGACACTCAAAGGAGTTCTAGGCTTTAGGGCTTAGCTAAGTTCTAGATCGGAGATAGTTGCTGCCTCCCCAATGAGACACAACCTTCGGATTTCTTATCCACACCTGGTGGACTAGACTCTGAGGCCACTCGAGGGTGGATTGAGAAAATCATGGCACTAATACATAGGCCATGGCAAGTTATGGAGTGGAGGAGGGGTGCCTGGCCGTGCCCAGGACTCAATCATTAATAAACACACAATCCAAGCAAGCTCTAACCCCAGAACCCACCCCATCATATATATATATATGTATATATCCACCCACCACATCATATATATATATATATATATATATATATATATATATATATATATATATATATATATATATGCACACACAATCCCAGCAAGCTCAAACGCCCACACCCACCTAATCTTGACTATATGTAATGTCACATAGAGTGCCACTGGGCTGTGGCAAGTGAATATAACAAACGACAGGGGGTGCCCAGTGCTACATCCAAATGACAAAACATACATGGTAATAATTACAAGAAATAATGCTTCAGTACTAATAATAATGCTAATACTAATAATAATAAAATATGTTTTTTTAGTTAGATATTTTGGCCAAAGCATCATAATCCTGCACACCAAATCGTCAAGATAAACCATAATAAGTGCAAGTCCTACACTACACTGCATTCTGTTCCCTATACCTCTGTATGAGAGGGAAGAACCATAATAGATTCCTGACCTGCAGCAAAATGAGAAGATCCACCATTAAAAAGGGGGAGGTGACGTGAGCTCTGGGGGAAGTGCCACAACCTCCATACAACTGATTCCAGTCAGATATTAATTAGCACACACAATCCCAGCAAGCTCAAACGCCCACACTCACCTAATCTTGACTATATGTAATGTCACACAGAGTGCCACTGGGCTGTGGCAAGTGAATATAACAAACGACAGGGGTGCCCAGTGCTACATCCAAATGACAAAACATTCATGGTAATAATTACAAGAAATAATGCATCAGTACTAATAATAATGCTAATACTAATAATAATAAACAGGACAGGAAGAAGACGGGGAGTCAACATCTCCTGGACATGTTCAAGAAAGAAGAGAAGAAAGATGAGAAAAAAGAAGATAAAATTATCTACTCACTGGTGACTGCTCTTGAAGCAACTGAGAATTGTGGACTTCTGCGCATCATGCTGTTCTTCAAGCTGGGAATCATTGCTTCGTGGGTCAAGAGTTGTTGGTGCCACAGTTGGATGAGGAGGATAAAAGCCTTCATCAGATAACAAGAGTAAGAGACACATTTATTGTATTTTAGTTCATTGGGATTTTCTTTTATAGGGTGACCAATGATAACCACATTGGCAATATATGCCCGAAGATGAGAACACCACTGTCTGATTGCATAACTGACTGTCTAGAGAAGGAGTGGCTCAGTGAGTAAAGACACTGATTGAAACTGAGTTTGGAGCAGGGGAACTTGGTCCAATTCCCAGTGTCAGCTCCTTGTTACCTTGGGCAAGACACTTTATCTCCCTGTGCCTCAGGCACCAAAAACATAGATTGTAAGCTCCACGGGGCAGGGACCTGTGCCTGCAAAAATGTATCTGTAAAGCGCTACGTAAAAAACAAGCAGTGCTAAAAAAGAACATGCTATTATTATTATTATCGATATTGTGTTGATCCAGCTGCTCCCACTCCTTAATGATACATTGTTTTACAAATTCATTTTTTTTATTTCTCCGAGCGACCATCCTTTATCAGAAAACATCTTATGTAAGCGTTTTCGACCATAATTCTTGCACTGTCTCAAGCACTTTATAAAGTACTTATCTTATTCACTATGCACTTGATGAGATCATCAGTAACAGAAACACTGCACAACAGCAGAAGTGACAATGTTCAAACAAAGAGGCTATGGAAGAAGCAGCAAAGAGAAGTAGTATGAGGATTTCTATGTTAAATGATGAAAATAGTAATGGGTTGTGTAATATTATATATTATTTTTCATTCATCACTAATAATGGTGCATCATGTCACAATCCTAAAACTTAAAAATGGCCAAGATGTGTCTGTAGCTAGTACACATTTTTGTCAGGATCGTCAACTCTCTAGAGAGAGTGCTCTGACAGTAAGTGACAAGGAGCGAGAATAAGACAAAAGCAGCTTATAGGAATTCAATTGGGACTGAGCCAATTGTTTTCAGGGTGAGGACGAAAAGAATGTTCAATCTCATCCCCACGTATTTGAGGAGGCACAACAGAAACAGCATGGTCCTTGATGTCCTCTGAGGCTACCCACATCCACTCCAAAGAAAAAAATTTTTGTAGGTCTGGCACAGCCTCAAATTCTCACTGAAAAACAATGTCCATGCATCCTCAAGTACTTCAGCACTGCTATTAATGCTCCCACAGAACACACATTGCCCTGTTATGGCTTGTCACACAAACATATAGAAACCATGTTCAGTTTCTCTCTTGATTCCACTCATTGGCCTATTGTGTCTGGGGTGGTGGGGAGTGCGAGGGAGGAGGAAGGTGTTTCACAGTCAGGGTTATCAGTCCTGGAGAAACACCCAATATACTTCCCACAGGATGCCTCATAGATGGAAAACCGCAATGAGGCGGGGACTGTGGAACCCATTTAGATTCAGTGTGCTGTCATGGGGAAAATGTGAATTACTTACACTTTCAGGGGGTGGTCCAAATAACAGATGTGCTCAGGCAAAGGAAGCATCAACACTGTGGGGCCTATTCTAGTCGGTTCCATAACTGAGTAATCAAGCATTTTGCGCACATCTCGGACAAGTTGGCATAGATAACTATTCAGAAAGCTTCGACAGCATGCCAAACTCGCTCGAAGTGATTCTTTCCGATCGGTAACACTCTCCCAATCTCAAACTGAGCGGTAGGTCAAAAATTGCTCAAACTCACATTTATTGAGATATTAAGCAATTCAGGTACCTTCGATAATCACATCGCGGATGCAAATCACAAACAACTCGCAGTTCTCATCTCGCCAACTCAAGGGTGGCGAGATGGGATCTGCGATGTGACTTAGAAGAGATGTTTTATTTTTACTGGATCGGATTGAAGCCGGGTGTCTCTGGAGCTGACACACATTTATACCAGCTCAGGAGACCCCCTGGTTCAATCCTATATAATAAAAATAAATTTCCATGTAGCTTCATTAACTTAGTGGCTAACCACTAAGGCACTAAAGGGGTTAAATACTAGTGCCCGGTTTTTGGGGGTAAAGGGGGTGGGTGAATGTGGTATTTGGCCCATGGGGGTGTTTATGCCTACTGGGAGGGTAGCGGAAGGAGTTAACCCCTTCATTACCTTAGCTGTTACTACCACTAAGGAAATTAAGGGGTTAACCACTCCCGCTACAAACCTGGTAGGCATAAACAACAACCACAGTCCAAATACTACCTTTACCCACCCCCTCTACCCCCAATAAACATTAAAACACAATACTAGCCAATGCACCCATTGATTGCCAGTGTGGTTACCTATGCCCTCACTAGGAGCAAAGATAACCCCAATGGCAATGAATGGGCACCATACTACCAACCCCCTCTACCCCCAAAAACTCCCCCACTAACAAATACAGTACAGTAAAGGGCAAAATCAATATTATACACATCTGGATAATAGCGCATTTGCCCATTAAAAATAAAACATTATCCGGCCAGCATAAAGTAAATTAAATCTACACACCTCTGCCAGGATAGAGGCTGCCTTCATCCTTATCACCGTCGTCTGTGTCCTCCATGTCTTCCGTTAGCAGCAACATTAAAATAAAAAACTAACTACTGGCCACTAACCCCTCAATCACATTAGTAGTTAGTAATCGCTATAGTAACTAAGGGGTCAACCCCCCTCCCTGCTACTAACCCGGGAGGCTTAACCACCCTCCCCAGGACAACTACCCCCACAGCCTCTACCCATTTATTGTGACTGTGGTAAACCATGCCCCCAATATGGGCATGGATTGCCACAATGGCAATGAATGGACAAGCTAAGAAAATTCACAAAAAAACAATACGCAACAATCAAATATAAAAAAAGCATTTGCCAAAAAAATGCATTGCTTGTCACTGTGCTTAGCTATAACCAGAAAGGGGCATAGATAATGGGCAACCTAAACAAATAAAAATACAATTAAATAAAATTCAGTCAATGTGTTTCATACCATTGTTGTCTTTACCCTCCGAATCCTACTCCGTCACCATCTTTTGACCCATGATGTAATGCTACTTAACAGCCAATGTGAAGAAGTCCATGGTCCTCTGTTGGTTGAAGAGGCGTCTCTGGTGAGTTCTTTTCTTCCGTATTTTCTTCTTTCTTTCCTTCTTTATAATAAAAATGGGCCTAAAGATGTTGATCCGACATCATCTTGGGCTCAAATGATACAGGAAAGGCCTTAAATAAGGCCTCTGATGTAACATTTGAGTGTCAAATATGGGCATGATTGCCAAAATGACAAGGAATGGGCAACAAAATGCATTGCTTGTCACTGTGCTTGTCTATAGCCAGAAAGGAAAAGAAAAGAAAGAAGAAAAGAAGGAAACAACTTGCCAGAGACATCTCTTCAATCAACAGAGGACCATGGATTTCTGTGCATTGGCTGTTGAGGAGCATTGTGTCGTGGGTCAAGAGATGGTGCCAGTGTAGGATTCGGAGGGTGAAGAGGGCAATGGTAAGAAGCGCATTGATTGTATTTTATTTAAATGCATATTTTTTTGAGGGTGCCCATTTACTACCAATGTGCTTGTCGATGCCCCTTTCTGACTATAGATAAGCACAGTGACAAGCAATGCATTTTGTGGCAAATGCTTGTTTTTTATTTAATAGTTATGTATTGTATTTTTTGTGATGTTTTTTTTTTTTAAGTTGTCCATTCATTGTCATTGTGGCAATCATGACCATATTGTGGGCATGGTTTACCACAAACACAATTGTGAAATGCTTGTTTATATTTAAATGTAATGTGTTTTATTTTGTGGCTCTTTTTATTGCATGCCCATTCATTGACAATGTGACAATCCATTCCCATATCGTTGGCATGGTTTACCACAGTCCCAATCAATGGCTTTATTGTGATATGCTTGTTTTTATTTAAATATAATGTGTTTTATTTTGTGGCTCTTTTTTTTTAGCTTGCCCATTCATTGTTATTGCGGCAATCCATGCCCATATTGGGGGCACGGTTTACCAGTGTGACAATAAATGGGTAGGGGGGTGGAGATAGTTTCCCTGGAGAGGGTGTTTAGGCCTCCCATGTGGGTAGCGTGGGAGGGGGATAACCCCTTAATTACTATAGCGGTTACTAACCGCTAAGGTGATTAAGTGGTTAGTGGCCAGTACAGTAGTTAGTTTTTTATTGTAATGTTGCTACCCACAGAGGATGAGGAGGACGAGGAGGGCGAAGAGGAAGACAAGTGCAGGCTTTATCTGGGCAGGGGTAAGTAGAACGTTCATTAACTTTATGCTGGCTGAGTACTGTTTTATTTTTAACGGTCAAATGCACTATTATCCAGTTCTGGATGTGTTTGGGGGCTTTTTTGGGGGTAGAGGGGGTGGGTATTAAGGTTCTTGTATTTTAATATTTTTTGGGGGTAGAGGGGGTGGGTGAACCGGGTAGTTGCCCCAAGGGGGTGTTAGGCCTCTCGGTAGGTAGCGGGAGGAGTTAACCCATTGATTGTCATAGCGGTTAGCACTGCTATGGTAGTGAAGGGTTTAATCCCTTGCACAACCTTCCTGGTAGGCCTAACCACCCACCCTTGGGCAACAACCCCCTTTACCCACCTCCTGTACCTCCAAGAAACCAGGTACTCTGGCTTAACCCCTTCATTACCTTAGCGGCTATCCACTAAGGTAATTACATTGTTTTTATTTTAATAACATAGTATTGTAGCAGGGGGTCTCCTGAGCTGAACTGCATTAATTTCAGCCTCAGGGACTGCCTGCTTCCTTAGATACAGGCTCCAGTATGGGTGCTGGTATCTCCCTGCATTGTTTAAATCTCCCGCATCATGTGACTGGGAGATTTAAATGCACAAGAGATACAGGCACACCATACCGGGGCCTGTAACTCAGGAATCAGGGGGTCCCCGGACCTAAAATTAATGCAGTTCTGCTCCGGATATCCCCTGCTTCAATACTATGTTATTCAAATTTTAATAAAAACTGTGTATTGCCTGTAAGAACTGTGCAGGGCGAAGCAACTCTCTCTGTGCAGCTCTTACAGACAACGGGCAGATCGCAGCAGTAGACCTTAGATAAAGGCTGAGATAAGGACACTGCTATCTCGAGCAGTATTGGCATTTTCCTACCTCACGTGCGATAATTCTTTCTGAATACCGTGATAACACAACTGTCAGACCGTGAGGTAGGGTCATGCCAAACCGTTCGATTTGGCAGTGATTTTATCGAAGTTACTAGAATAAGCCCCAGTAACTGATACAGACCAAAAACAGATACCTTCCTGGGTGCGCAATCCTTGCCGCTCATGCTACTGCAAATATTAATCAGAAATATTTAAAAAATTGGCACACCAGTCTTCCATAAATTAAAAGAAAAATGTATCTATATAATCAACGTCGCGTGTAGGGAAACACCATCATCAGGACAGAATGTCACTACACCAAAATCTTAAATATATAATAATCCATTTTGCTTATCATTTATGGAAGACTAGTGTGCAATCCTAATTTTTTTATTTCTATATCTAGCAAAATCACACTCTTCAAATCTGCATACTGACCTGCTTTCTCTAATACATAAATACTTAAGAAGAGCGAGGTTGAAGAAGGTGGCGTAATGATCTACTCCAAGCTAATTTCAGCCACAATAAATTCTCCTAACAAGGGCTGAATAGCATCAGCAGCAGCATCAGTATCAGTATTAGCATCAGGCTCCTGGGACAGGAATACAGGGGATGTGGCCACATTAGTATTACTGCTGCAAGCTACCTACCTAATTGAACAAGCTCTTCACCCCTACCACATGCAGGACTTATCACAAAAGATGGACTCCAAAAGAATGTTCAAGGTCCCAAGGTTCATCAATGAAACAGCCACTGCTCCTCTTACCTAGAGATGGATTACACATAAGGCACAGTAGGCACGGGCCTAGGGGCCCCTATGGTTAGGTCAACCAAACATTGGGGCCCCAATAGCCTTCTAACCATCAACAGCCAAGTAACATCACTAAGGGGGATATTACTCTGACAAACCCCACCGACATTGCAAATGCATTCAATGATTACTTTGTGGGGTGTGCTACTAACTTATTAGCGAAACGCAACCCAAACCACAAACCCGAATCTCATCCTGGGAGTACCCATATAGCCCCACCCCCTCCCAACACTGCCCACAATTTTCAATTTGGCCCAGTATCCGAAGAGGAGATTATACAAGCGCTCCTCAAATTAAAAGTAAGCAGCCAATGTGGACCTGACTTACTACAATCTAGGTTCCTAAGACTTGGTGCCCCAGAAATTGCCAAACCAATTGCTTCCATAGTCAACACTATCCTGTCTGCAGGCCATATCCCCAAGACCTGGAAAACTGCCAGAGTTGTCCCAATCTTCAAAAGTGGGGACAAAAACACTGTCTCAAACTACAGGCCAATCTCACTTCTCCCAATCCTATCCAAAGTCATGTAAAAATGTGTCCACACCCTATTAAGCGATTACTATAGCAAGACAAATTTCCCTAGCCAATTCCAATCAGGCTTTCGATCCAAACACTCCACGGTAACAACCCTGCTAAAAGTTTGCAATGAAATCCAGTGTGGAATGGAACGGGGTCAACTCACTGGTGCAATATTCCTAGATTTTGCAAAGGCTTTTGATACTGTTGATCATGCTATCCTGCTTAACAAACTCCAGAGCTCTGGAATAGGGAAGCATGCTTTAAACTGTTTTCAGTCCTACCTATCAGGTAGATCCCAACATGTGTCCATCTTAGGCTCTAACTCCAACCCCCTGGATATCACATGTGGCGTCCCGCAATTCTCTGTTCTGGGGCCCCTACTCTTCTCAGTGTTCATCAATGATCTTCCCACAGCTTGTAAGGAAGCCTCAATACACATATATGCAGATGACACAATCCTATATGCACACAGGCATAGCCTCTCTGACCTTCAACACATACTTCAGTCTGACTTTTTGAGACTCGAAAACTGGATTTCCCAAAACAAACTGTTTTTAAACACTGACAAGACTGTAACAATGGTATTTGGGACCAAGACTAAATTTTTAAAGCTTCCAGTTACTGAGCTCCAGATCAGAACCAACGCTAACACCACCCTAACACATGTTACTAGTTTTAAATACCTGGGCATATGGTTTGACTCCCACTTACATTCGGAATGCACATTGATACCCTGACATCCAAAACCTATGCCAAACTAGGTGTACTTTACAGGAACAAATCCTCCCAAAGCCTGCTGGTCAGAAAGCGTATTGCACAGCAGATGCTAATGCCAATTATCGACTATAGAGACATAGTATATGGCTCGGCACGCCAAACCCACCTTGGCAAACTTGACACCCTCTACAATTCAATTTGTCGTTTTGTTCTCCAATGCAACTACAACACACATCACTGCGTAATGCTCAAAGAACTAGATTGGTCATCACTCGAGTCTTGGCGCAAAGTTCACCTTTCCTGTCTTGCCTTCAAATACTTTCTGGGCAAGCTACCCATCTATCTGAACAAGCGCCTCACCCCTACCACATGCAGCACTTATCACCTGAGATCAGACTCCAAAAGACTGTTCATGGTCCCAAGGCTCAACAAAGTATCCGGCCGCTCCTCCTTCTCTTACCGTGCACCCCAAAACTGGAACAACCTACCGGAGACTCTCACATCCACCACCAGTTTAGTTCTTTCAAAACTAAGGCTGTCTCACATTTTAATCTGGTCTGTAACTGTTACATACTGTTGCGGCTAAGCTTAATCTAAAGCTTAACCGCAATTGTTCAGGGCTTTTTTTTTTAGCTGCCGAACTTGGCCGCGAGCCAGCTGCATCTCGCGGCCATGCGCCGGCTGTTTCTCCGTTCAGCGCTAATGGCGCTGAACAATAAAAGCGCCTGCGGCGTCGAAAAAAAAAAAAAGCCAACGTCTGAACGGGGTTTAAAGATATCCGCTGTGGCGGACGCTTTAGACTCAGGGCGGCCGCCACTGTAAGCCTATAATATACATATTCTCTAACTGTGCATGCAATGTATTGTATATAATGTATACCCTGTTCATTTATGTAACTGTATTTGTAACCATGTATTATTTGGCAAATTAACTATGCCCAGGACATACTTGAAAACGAGAGGTAACACTCAATGTTTCACTTCCTGGTAAAACATTTTATAAATAAAGAAATAAATAATAGAGTGTGGGGGAGAGAGCAGGAGATTGGAACTTGCTGTGCTGTAAGAGATCAGAGCTGCAGGTTGCACTCACTCCCGGTGGGCATTGCTTCTCTCCGCAGGGAGGGAGGGGGGGAAGAGTTTCTGGCAGCTCTGTGTCTGTGAAACAGCACAAGGCAGCAGAGGGGTGAAAGCAGGAATAACGGTCACAACCCCTCCTCTCTCACTCTTAACTCCTTCATTGAGGGAAAAAGGGGGAAAGTTTGCGCCAAAAAAGAAAGAATTATCCTACTGTTCAATTTGTGGTTCCAGTCCTTTCCACAGAGTGATCTCGCTGCCTGAGTCTTTCAGAGGTTATTCACCAACCTCTGTATGGAGTTAAATAGAAAAAAGGGGTTGAATGTCCTCGGGCGCGTCACTCTGCTTGCGGCTCCACGGCGTGTATTATATGCAAGGCAAAAGATAGAGAGAAGGGCCACAGTGAAAAAAGACAGCTCAAAATTTTGCACACTTTTTCATCAGGGTGGAGGGAAGGGGGGGGGTGGTTGCGAGGGGTGAGAAATAAAGACAAGGGATGGCTATTGTTAATTCAAACTTGTTGACTGGGGACACACTCACATTAAAACTCTCAAAACTTGAATTGGTATTTCCTTCTCTTTTTGTAGTAGGTGTCTTCAACAGATGTCTTCTCTTCTATGTGCAGCTAGATGTGTTGAGGCCGAGGAGATGCCTTCTAAAATCTTCCTTAGTAAAAAATAAAGGGAAAAAATAGTGCAATACAATTTATTAACGAATAAAAACTTGAGATTTAAAACTTACAAGCGACCGATCAATTCGAGCATAGGAAGGAGATGCCGCCAGGTTCCACAATTGATCCCTTTCTGGGCAGTGATGTCCTGTATCGGCTGGTTCCCACTTGGCAGATGTATGCTGTCTGTGGCTTGGGTTGCAGGTAGCCGCAGTGCGGATGTCCAGAGCCCGTGCACAGGCTATGTCCTCCCCCTCCGGCTGCCTATCTTCCCCGTGCAGACAATTCCAGGCTTCTCTGCTCCGCTGTGCATGCGCATGCGCAGACGGCGAGACGCTGGGCCAGGGAAATCAGACCTCCTCACTATGGTGGCTTGTAGAGACCAAAAAACGTCAGACGCGTTTCGCCAATGCTTCCTCAGTGACGTCAGCAGCTGATGCTGATCTTTAAGAAGGATGGAGTCAGATTGCAGTGGATGACGTTGTGGGTCGAAAGCTTCCTGATATGCCGGGATTCGGATTGTGAAGACCTACTCTTCATTGAAGGGTGCACCCTTCAATGAAGAGTAGGTCTTCACAATCCGAATCCCGGCATATCAGGAAGCTTTCGACCCACAACGTCATCCACTGCAATCTGACTCCATCCTTCTTAAAGATCAGCATCAGCTGCTGACGTCACTGAGGAAGCATTGGCGAAACGCGTCTGACGTTTTTTGGTCTCTACAAGCCACCATAGTGAGGAGGTCTGATTTCCCTGGCCCAGCGTCTCGCCGTCTGCGCATGCGCATGCACAGCGGAGCAGAGAAGCCTGGAATTGTCTGCACGGGGAAGATAGGCAGCCGGAGGGGGAGGACATAGCCTGTGCACGGGCTCTGGACATCCGCACTGCGGCTACCTGCAACCCAAGCCACAGACAGCATACATCTGCCAAGTGGGAACCAGCCGATACAGGACATCACTGCCCAGAAAGGGATCAATTGTGGAACCTGGCGGCATCTCCTTCCTATGCTCGAATTGATCGGTCGCTTGTAAGTTTTAAATCTCAAGTTTTTATTCGTTAATAAATTGTATTGCACTATTTTTTCCCTTTATTTTTTACTAAGGAAGATTTTAGAAGGCATCTCCTCGGCCTCAACACATCTAGCTGCACATAGAAGAGAAGACATCTGTTGAAGACACCTACTACAAAAAGAGAAGGAAATACCAATTCAAGTTTTGAGAGTTTTAATGTGAGTGTGTCCCCAGTCAACAAGTTTGAATTAACAATAGCCATCCCTTGTCTTTATTTCTCACCCCTCGCAACCACCCCCCCCCTTCCCTCCACCCTGATGAAAAAGTGTGCAAAATTTTGAGCTGTCTTTTTTCACTGTGGCCCTTCTCTCTATCTTTTGCCTTGCATATAATACACGCCGTGGAGCCGCAAGCAGAGTGACGCGCCCGAGGACATTCAACCCCTTTTTTCTATTTAACTCCTTCATTCACCATCCCTGTGGAACTTACCCCTCCCTGTGACTGGTAACCCCCTTCCTGTCCCTGTTAACCTCTGCCTGCCCCTGTTATACCCCAGCCTGTTTGCCTCTGTTAACCCCCTCCCTGCCAGCTCCTGTTAAGCTCCCTGCCTGCACCTGTCAACCTCCCTACCGCTGTTAACCACCACCTTGCCCCTGTGTAACTCCCCCCGCAAGTTCCTCACCATTCTCCTTAACTCCTTTGCCCCTTACTTCTTAACCCCTTTCTTCTCCAAGCTTTTATTAAACATTTCACTCCCAAAGAAGCAGCAGGGCATTGCAGGGAGATTTGATGCAAATCCCTCCTGTAACAAAAGGGTTAATCCCTTCATTCCCAACCCCTTTCCATGTCTGCGCTTCACCTTTTCTCACCTCAATTGCCTCCATCCCATCATCCATCCACCTCTCATTCCAGCACTCACCTTTAGATATTCCCTCCATTTAAAAACACATTTAATTTATAGCATGTTAAAAACACACATTAACATATTTTATGTGTTTTTAACATTTTATAAATGAATTGTGTTTTTAAATGGAGGAAGTGATGGGATGAGGGGGGTGTTAGGGTGATGGGAGCAGTGTAGGTGAGTGATGGGTTGAAGGGGATGTTAGGGTGATGGGAGCAGTATAGGTGAGTAATGGGATGAGGGGGATGTTAGGTGGATGGGAGCAGTACAGGTGACTAATGGGATAGGGGTTTTTTTAGAGGGAGGGGAGCAGTATAGGTGAGTAATGGGATGAGGGGGATGTTAGGTGGATGGGAGCAGTACAAGTGACTAATGGGATAGTTTTTTTTTAGAGGGATGTGAGTGATGGGATGAGGGGGATGTTAGGGAGATGGGAGCACTGTAGGTGAGAGTGATGGGTGAGGAGGGATGCTAGGGTAATGGGAGAAGTGTAGGTGACAAAAAGTGAAGCACAGACATGGAAAGGGTTTGGGAATGAAGGGCCTTTAGTTCTAGTTAATATAAAGAAAATGTATTTCGTTTGAACACTTTATTTACATTTACATTTCCGGAATCTTGAAAAAAAAAATTTTTTATACAAACTACGATAAAGGGCCCCCAACGTCTTGGTGTCGAGAGGCCACTAATGATCTACCACTGCTCTTACCATGCACCTCACAACTGGAACAATCTACCTGAGACTCTCAAAGCCGCCACTGGTCTAAGTTCTTTCAAAACTAAAGCTGTCTCACATATTAATCTGGTCGGTAACTGTTACGTACGCCAATAACATATATAATCTTTAACTGTTCATGAAATTTGTTTAAATATAATGTATAGCCCTCTTCATTTATTGTAACCATGTATTGTCATCAGAACTCTGGGTCCAGGACATACTTGAAAAAGAGAGGTAACTCTCAATGTATTACTTCCTGGAAAACATTTTTTATAAACAAATAAAACGCAAATGGTGCTCTTACTGCTGCTGAAGCTGTTGTCCCTACTGCTGTAACTTTTATTTTTTTTATAACACGGGATGCCCCCTGCCCCCAAAATACAGCATGCCCCCCCCCACCAAAAATACATACACACAAACCACTCTCCACCCACAATAAACATAAACAATTCCCCGCCCCCACCACATACACACAATCCTGCCCGCCTACCACAACACACAGGAAAATACAGGCCAATAATGCATCCCGACAGGCCTTTAGGGACAACAAGACAATTCAATGGAAAAATGGACAATCCCATACATACGGGACATCTGACAATCTTAATTTGACCTTGTCTCCTGTTAAGTTAACACGTCTCAAAGAGTCTTTCAGAGTGTTTGATCTTCTCAATGTTGGCCCATCAGATGAATCTGAATTGTCATCTTTTTGCATCCCCAATTCCTCATTATTTGTTCCATGTATTACTATGGAAGGGCTTACATTGGCTGCCAGTGTCTCTGAACTTTTATGTTTAACTCCTAAATCGTTATGATTTTTTTTTTAAATGTGTCCCCCTGGTCTGTGTGGACTATATTGGACCTTGGTTGCACTTGTTCCATGTTACCTCACTGACTGCAGGTATTACAGAAAAACTCGATCTCCTAGATTAAGCTGTGGAATATTTTTGTTTTCTTGTTCTTTCACCTCTCTTATTTGTTAATTGTTTTGAGATTTTCGCAATTTGTCAATAATCTGTTCATTTTACTTAATCCTTCTTCCTATCAACAGTTGATCTGGAGAAAAACCATTGTCCAGTGCTTTAGTAAACTAATAAAACTCTCTACCAATCACCTCCATATTTAAAAGTTTTTTTTTCATAAAGTTGTTTACTATTTTGACTGAACTTTCCACGGTTTCATTGACGGTATTTTGGTTGTGTGGTATTAATTTGCTCTGTGGAATCAAATCCATATCCCTGAAAAATGTCCTAAATTCAGGAAATGTGTGGCTAGTTATCAGTTAAATCTTCATCTGGAATACCATGTCTGGTTAATATGTCCTTCAAACTTGCTATCGCAGATTTGCTGTCACTATCGCTTAATGTGTACATTTCAGGATGCAATGAATATGAATTTGTGAATATTAAATAGCCCTTTGAGTTCAAGATAAATGAAAACGTTCTATGTGCAACACTGTAAACATTAAATAGCTCTGTTTGTGTTTGGAGCATGGAAAACCGTTTTCTACCACAGTAGCAATTTCTTGATTTATTCACAGTCAATACATCACTGCTTTTTCTCTTGTGTTTTGCACTTCTCTGCTCCTAAATGACCATCATAGGCCTATTGCAGCATTTCTTAGGCTCGTTGTCGGTATTACTACCGTTGAGTCTTTCTATCACTGAAAGCTCATGACTGCAGTTCCTGTAGTCTATTACACTTGTAGAGCAATTTCCTTTTTCTTCTGGCCATCCTGTCATTATGACATTTGCAATGATGCATTCCTTAGTGATTCATCCTTAGTTACCACTATAAATGGAAGCTTGTATGTCGTGTTCTTAGGATTATTGCGCCACATTGCATCCCTTCACTAGTATACCTGTTCCAGAATAACCTGTTACTTTGATTTTTCTTTGTCTCACTTTGTTTTTGTTTTTAGCCTCATACAGTATTCTTTTTCAAGTAGAATGTTAACCTGAGATCCAGTTTCAAAGTGTTGTTGGTAGTATCCAGCACCTCTCATTAGCTGCACTGGTTTCTAGCACATCTACATAATATTCCTGAGACAGATACAGACACATACTATAACTGCATGCCTTTCACTTCCACATTTTCTAAGCTCACAAATACGAGGCTACTTTAAATGCTTCAGTTGCCTAGTCTGCAATAGTCTGAATGCAGGTGCATTTCTCATACATCCCACGAATGGTAAAAGACTATATATTAAATCGCTGATCACATGTAGTGTAATATATCTTATTAATGTAGCATAGCCTCCCGGCCGGTACTCATTTTCCTGGGCCCTACCAGTGTAAGCCCTGTTAGGTGCAGGCAGTGGATGGGTTAATTCCTTCAGAAAGGCTGTGTGTGCTTTTGCAGCCTTAGATACATTTGATGTATTTAAGGGTGGGACTAGCAACAGCCAGAGAGTGTCAGCCTGGGGAGGATACTAGCTGGATGACATGCAGGACATGTGATGCCTGTTTGTATTCAGACCTACCCTGTTATGTTATGAGGATAGTCCATCCTCTGGGGATAATCTGACACTTTCCAGAAGTAAGCATTCTGTCTCCCCTCCCCCTGAGGAGTGGGAGTGTGTTTGTGTTATCCTGAGCACTACCATAGATAAGAATCTGGATGGGGCCTGCAAGGCCTTATCCCTAAAGAGGGACTTTATAGTCTGGCTGACATCTACTGTACTGAATAGAGAACTAGTTGCACTATAATCCATTGTGATTACTGACTGGACCAGAGCATAGTGTCAGTATGGACCATCCTGCAAACACAGGATCCATGCTGACTGGAGGTGCTGACCACGAGTGAAGAACTCTGAACGCCTGTCCTGATTCTCCCCACACCACCGCGGAGCAACTCAGCTCTCCTGTTACCACACAGGTATGCACCACCTCGCAAAAGACACAAGTAGCAGGACCTAATCTCACTTAGGGTGGGGGTCCAAGGGCTACATTATATTTCTCCATGGGCTACGCAACATAGGCAAAACAAATTACGTGCTTAAAACTAATTTTTTACAGAACAAAAAAAGCAAGAAAAAAGAGGAAAGGAGGAGACAGCAAAAAAGGCAAACAAACACCCAATTGCTTTCTTTAAATCATGGGAAGTGAACATTTAAGTGCAACAGTATCAGGTATTGATAAGAACACTATGTTATTACGCATGGAAGCTTTTTGGATATACAGTTTAGAGACAGTCCACTCTAGAGGGCTTAATGATAATCTACATCTGGGATGTTTTTTAGATGTCAGATGAACATATCCATATGCTCTCTCATTAACGTTCTTTCCAGATGATACTGCTACTGCTCCTGTTCATCATGTTTTGGATTAAGATGTAATTTACACCATAGGAAAAAAAAATGCCTGTTTTCAGATATTTACTATTCTCTTTTATATCACCTCAGCCCTGTATCATTTTAGATGACCTCATCTGGAATATCTTTTTCTTATGGCGATACATGGCGTCCATGTAGAGTATCAAGATCTTTATGGCGACATTTTTTTTTATTTACAGCCCTGTATATCTAGAAAACGTTGTCTATGATTAGATCTATCTAACAATAAATGTTAACACATTTTCTTTGATGCCACAGTCTCTGATCAGAGACTGTCAATTCACCAAAGGCACAGAACCTACTGAGTTTCATTAATTCAGTACTTTTTGTTCTATGGTTTCATCACTTTTTTTGTAATGTAATTATCATTGTTGGTTTATGAAACAGCGAAGCATTTGAATGAGAAAGACAAACTTTTAATACCAAACAGCTTCTTTCTAGTTGTTTCACATATGACATGACATGACATCTCACCATGTCTCACTCTAGGGATCCACTCTAACTTTTCTTATTAATGTAACAGTGTTTCCCCCACCCGGTGGGAGATCTGACCATTACTAGTCATGTGGTGCATTATACCTGCTGGTAACAGGAGGGCTGAGCTGTCTGCCAATGGTAGTGGGGACACAGGATCAGGTTTTTGGGGTACATTACCCACATGGTTCTCTAGCAGTGCAGCACCTCCATCTGCCGCAGGCTCCAAGTTGAATGGAGGTGATCTCCTACGGTTGAATTATTCCCTCTCCTCCCAATAAGATCACACACCAGGCAAGAGGTATATGCAAACAGGAACGGTATTTATTGAATACACCACAACACAGCAGTGGTCTTACCAATCACAGCTTCTCAAGATCAGCTATCCACTGGATGATGGTCCCTGGACAACCACTACAGGTCATGGCCCCTGCAGCTGTCCTAGCTCTTCCTGACTCCCCTAACCAGGAGTCAGGGTATAGGTCTACACTCGCTTTCCCCCAAGGGGGAGTGGAACAGAGTAGGCCTCAATCTCAGGTTCCCTGTGTGCAACCTGCTTCTCTCAGTGAGAAGAGGCACTACTGAATTTGGGAAGGCACTGCCCTTAAGTACAGCCAGGAGGAGGCCACCAGGTCTGTCCCACGAATGGACATGTTCAGGCCTTATGTTACCGCCTCCCACTGTCAATCAAGTGCAGCACCAAGGAGTGGGGAAAACCCATATTGACTGCTGGAAAGGCCGGGTCTTACCAGGGCTTACTGCCAGTACAAGGGCAGATTAGTGGCCAAAGGTGGCATGGCTATATTAATAACACTGTTCAATATAGGGGACCTGCTATAAATGATACTATTTTATACAGTGTACTGTATATATCTCTATAATTGATCAGTTGCAGAAAATTACAGAAAGGAAAACAACTTTAAAGCAGCAATCCTCCCAGGAGCCTATATGATTGTAACTCATACAATTTTAATATCTTGCCCCCCGACCATGTCCTGCTCTTAGGAAAAATTAAAAATGCAACGTTTTTAGTAAAAAATCTTGATTATCTTATTTTCTAGCGTCTGAGGTTACCACTGTAACTTTTATGTGGCTATTCTAGTAGATGTGAGTGTGTCCGTGTAAAAGGCGCAGTTTGACAAGGCAGATTAAAATGTGGAATTTTTCCAAACACATTCGCATCTATCACATCGCGTCTATTAAAATGTTACATTCTTTGTATTTAAACAGCCAATCCGAGCGAGACATACTTTGTTTTGATTAGAAGCGGAATTACCATAACATCTCAAGATCACACATCAACCACACTATATCAAGTAGCCATTTTAAAACCCCAATGGGGGAGAGGCTGAAAATCATTGTGTACTCAGAGTATTGGAGGCAAATGAGACATCGGACCAAATGAGTCTGAAGAGGAAGGAGGTTAGTAGTATGCCAGTAGAAGAACATCAAACAAATATTTATTAAAATGTTTTGGTCTAAACAGCATTTCTAGGTCTTGCCTGTGTTTAAAGCACAATTGTGATGTACGTCCATTATGGCAGCATCAGCGCAATCTCACTTTTACAAATAATAGCAAATATCAAAACTGTTTTTTTCCCTTTAAATTTCACATATATAGCCTTATTATATTAAGTGTGATTGGTGCATTTTTCCACTAGAGCACCTATATTCCAATTCCCTTAAATGGTACATCTCAGGTCTAAATATAACATTGATGCAATTGCACTTGAGGGAACATTCATTCAAATAGTTGACATCAGGTACAATAACATAACTAGAGTGATACACAGTTGTAATAAGAATAGCACAGCTACGGTTGGAGGAAAGTGATGATCAAGGAGCACCCCTGAAAGCTGCAGTTCAAGCAATATCCTACATGTGGTTTTTTTTTTTTTTAAATAAATCAGTTCTGTACTATGGGAAAATACTTGTACCATTTTTAAAAAAAATTGTTAAAGACATTTTAAATGTATTCTAATGTAACAGGCATTTTTGTTTCTATAGAAAGCATTTACAAAGTCACACCCCCTTCCTCTTCTGAGACAGGCTCTGGCTCTTGAGCCCTGCCTTCTCTCTAGCAGTGCACCAATTGTATCTAGTAACTGCCTGGTCACATGATCTTCCACATAGAACTTTGCATTTGGGTACTGTTTTGCATCAATAACTGAATTAAATAACCCAGAGCAAAGCGATTGATTACAGGAGAACGGATCGATCAGCAACTTAGCTAATCACTTGTCAGTGTGGAGATTGTATTGATGCACATATTGAATGGAAAAATAAAATTTAAAGCGGCAGCTTGAACTGCAGCTTTAAGATAATGTTACGCCGGTGCTGCCCGCAGACCAGACCCGTCCCCTGAGCTGAAGGGGGAAGTGGTAATACACGCACCCGCAGTAAAGAGAGCGTGTCCGGAGTTTGGTATGAAGCGTTGCCAGGGCTGGTGTAGTAAGGTAGACAATACTTGCCGGTACCGGTTGTAGAGATAGAGTGAAGGATGCCTCGCCGAAGTCAGGGAGTGGAGAGTGGAGATAGGTCGTTGTCCAAGCCGTGTTCAAGGGGTTACCAGAGTGAGCGTTGTCCAAGGAGTGCCGAGATCGAGAGCCATAGGGGGTAGTCGTACGAGCCGCGTCAGAACCTGTGAAAACACTGAGAGAATCCTGAAGTATTTCCATACAGAGACTATGTCGAGCAAAGACTGAGAGCAGAGAGGAGCTAGATAAAGCAGGAAGGAGGCGGGACAGGAAGAGCTACAGGGAGACACTGCAGATTGGTGCAGGCATAACAGGCCAGGTGAGTCTTGTTAGTAACCTGAGTATGCCCGTGCAGTGTGCGGGGGCGGAGCCTGAGCTCCGGGGGACGGGAATAAGAGTGTGCAGACTGAGCGTGCTCCGTAACTCGTGTACGCGTGTGAACCGAGCCAGTGGATGGTGCACGTGTGTGTGCAGGAGGGCGTGGGCGCGCCCGGCGCTGAGCAGAGGAATTGCCGAGGGGAGTGATTCCGCGACGGCGGCAGGGGCGAGGAGCCGTGGAGGCCGGTAAGGCAGGATTGTTTTGTGTGTCCATGGGGCTCCCTGCGGGGAGGGAGTGCTCTGTGTGGGGAGCGAAAAGAACGCAGATTCCTGACAAATGTACAGTTATGGAGTAGAGGGAGGAGTAGGCTTAATGCTTTTGTTCATGCTAATGCGAATATTGAAAGAATTTATTTATAATCTATAATAAGTCATAGAAAATGTCGCAGAATAAAATCCATTTTATTATGTCTCATGTTAAATGTATATTCAGATAGTGATAAATAAATAGCTATATGCCTATTTTTAATTTCTTACCTGTAGATAGAGCCATCACACGGAGAACCCTCAGTGGATTTACCTGGGCCAATAGTAGTCCCACAAGATGACTATGTCATCTTGAATCTAGTGGAAGTACCAGCAGTACATGTGCTTGTTGCGCACTGATGACGTTGCCGCATGGGCGGAGTCTGGAGACGGGGGGGATGGTAGTATTAACCTCAACATGGGATGCGCGCGCGCTCCTAGCATGGCAGGTTGTCCCAGGAGAAGGAAGAGAAGCGTCGTGGCTGACGGAAGGAGCGGGGGCCGATCACGGGTTGGGGTAAGTGACGAATGCGCTGAGCACGTCGCAGATCATGGATCCTGACAGTATCCCCCCCCCCCTCAGGAGCGACCTCCAGTGTCTCAGAAAAGGCTTGTGCGGATATTTGGTGTGGAAGAGCCGGACAAGCCTGGGGGCATGAAGATGGTGGTGAGGAACTCAGAATCATTTTTCGGGCCCAAAGCCCCTCCAGTGTACGAGATACTGTATCGACCCCATGGAAATCCTGGAGTCCAAGATGGACTGGACCTCGTACTCCTATTTGCCCTGTACAAGGAGAGGAGCCGGAGATGAGGATGAATCAGGGAAGCGAGGATCCCGGATGGCCGGCTTCAGCAGGGAGGCATGAAGCTCCCAAGGAATCCTCATAGAGGCGCAGACTGTATACACCGGGTTGATCTTCTCCACAATGGAATAGGGTCATATGAACCTTGGTGCTAATTTTAGCATTGGCACCTTAAGGCAGATATTCCTTGAAGACAACCACACCTTGTCTCCCGGGTTTAACTCTTGAATGCTCCTACAGTGACGGTCCGCCTTTGTCTTCTGTCTAGAAGTTGCCCTGGAAAGATTCTGCTTGATTCTTTTCCATTAATTCTGTAGCCAAAGAATTCTGTTGTGTGCTGCCGTAACCCCAGAACTGGGTGTGACGATGGGCAGGAGAGATGGGAGAAACTCATAATTAATGAAGAAGAGCAACACCATGGTCGATTCATTGCGCAGATTGTTGTGCGCAAACTCGGCCCAAGGAAGGAGGTCAGTCCAGTCATCCTGGGTGTCTGAGACGAAACAACGAATATATTGCTCCAGTGACTGGTTGGTTCGCTCTGTCTGACCGTTGGTTTGGGGATGATTACCCGAAGAAAAATGTAAAGATATACCTAATTGCTGTGAGAAGAACGCCAGAACATCGAAATAAACTGTGACCCACGATCAGAGACGATGACCTGCGGCACCCAATGGAGGTGGAAAATTTTGTTGACAAAGATGTCTTCCAGTTTGGGAGAGTTGGGAAGACCTTTCAATGGGATAAATTGGGACTACTTAGAAAAACAGTCTACCACTACAGACAAGACAACGAGTATTCTAAGGCTTGCCTTAAACTAGCCCGGTTACATGCTGGGTGTAACCTGGCTAGTTTAAGGCAAGTTTAAGGCATTTCTGTATTGACTAATGACCCATCGGATTAACACAGCTGGGGTCCCTGGCCATCCCATTCAGTTTGAATGGGAATGCCAGAGACCCCCGCTGTTAATCTGATGGTCCACTAGTCAATTCAGAAATGCCTTAAACTTGCCTTAAACACGACCCAGCATGTACCTGGGTCTTTTTGGCGATTGCCACTGGTTTGTGTTAGAATAACCGTCGGCATCACAGTACTAAGATAGTGTTCATCCTTTTAGACACGGGCAGTTCTACTATGAAGTCCATGGGAAGATGTGTCCATGGGAGGTCCGGGATGGGAAGAGGTCGAAGCAGTCCTGGTGGTTTGTTTCGAGGAGTCTTATTCCGAGCACATGTCGAGCATGCAGCAACAAATTCCTTAATATCCTTCTGCATGCCGGGCCACCAAAAGGTCCACTCCACATGGTCGGTGGTTCTTCTAGTACCAGGATGTCCAGATGACTTGGAAGAATGACCCATTCAAGAATCCTCCTCTGTTGAGGTGGTGAGGTAAAGAAACACCCTTCAGGAACTTCAAGACCTTCTGGGATGAGGGACTGATCTTGTACGTTCTCTCTCAAGATATCGAAGTTGATAGCTGAAAGTATGTATTTAGAGGGAAGTATGGTTTCCTGACAATCCTCCTGTTTTGTCGTCACCAAAAACTGACGGAAGAGGGCCATGGCCTTGACATTTTTTTAACCCGGTAGGAAAGAAATAATATAAATATAAATATAAATATAAAATAGAATTTTTTTAGAGAAAAAGGCACACGGATGAAATCTGGCTTGATGAGTCCTTCTCTGAGACAGGATAGCTCTGGCCCCGATGTCTGATGCATCCACTTCCAAGGTGAACAGTAGTTTGGGATCCGGTTGTATGAGGATGGGTGCAGAAACGAAGGCGGTTTTCAGATGATCTAAGGCCTGGCTCGCCGCAGGCGACCATGAAGTAGGAACTGCACCTTTTTTCGTAAAGGCTGTAATGTGAGCTACCGCAGAAGAGACATTTTGAATGAACCTGCGGTAGTATTTCGTGAATGCTGTACAGCCTTGAGAGTAGTAGGACGAGACCAATCCAGGACCGCCCTCACCTTAGCTGGATCCATGGTGAGACCAGTGTCAGAATTGATGTATAAGAGAAATGCTGTAGAGGTTTGGTGGAACTGACACTTTTCAAGCTTGGCGAACACGTGGTTTTCACGTACGAGTAACAGTACCTATTTGTAGGGGTGTACTGAGTACCCGGAATTACCCGGTACCTGGTGTAACCCGGCACATTTCCAGCTACTTGGAAATTACCCAGACCCGACAACTGACAAGTGGGCCCGGCTGGAAATAATCTTATTACTTACCTTTCTGATAACATCTAGGAACAGCAGCAGCGGTCCTGTGGCGGTGGTTCACACACACAGCTTACCTACTCCAGGGCTATGGAATGGATTCCTGCTGTCCCCCGCCGGCTGAAGACACCTCCAATGCTGCCACCACCACAAGACTGCTGCTGCTGTTCCTAGATGTCGCTGGCACCCTGCAGGTAAGTGCCAAACCGGGTAATTGGGTACCCGGCCGGGTAGAACCATTGATTTTGGCCAGTTACCCGTTTTTATTTAAAACACTACCCGGTACAACACTACATGTTTGACATGGCCGACATGTTCCTGTGAGGACTTAGAAAACAAACTGATTGAGCAGAAACCAGCAGATTTCATTAACGAAGTCTTGGAAGACGGCAGGGGCATTACAGAGACCGAATGGCATGACATGGTTGCATCCACGGATCGAAGGGAGCATATATCTGGAACACCCCAAAATATAAAAGAGAATTCTAGTGCAATACAGCCATGACAGTGTAAAATAAAAGAATAGCTCTTGGCTCTTACAGAGAACCTACTTATTAGAAGTAGGATATAAACCAGCAGTGACAGAAGACCGTCTGACAGCTTACTCCAACAGGCGAGTGGATCGTGGTATGTCTCAGGGAGAAAAAAAGAGAGGACTCCTAGTGCAGACCAATAAACAATTTATAAAAAAAACTAATAAAAGCAGCAGCAAATGTAGTCACATAGTGTATATTCACTCCCCCAGGGAGACCCATAATATCGGGAATAAATTCACTAACTGCCAACATGTCAGCATATATTGACACTTTCTTACAGAAATATGTAAAAGTATTAAAGTCTTATCTAAAAGACACAAATGAAGCACTTCTATTATTAGATAAATTGGAGTGGAAGGAGGATTACATTTTAGTGTCTATTGATGTCTCCTCCTTATATACCTCCATTTTACACCATTTAGGTTGTGAAGCTATTCATTTTTTTTCTAACTAAAGATAAGGAACTTCCAGAAGCACAAACTCTATTCTTAATTGATGGTATTAAATTTATATTAAACAAGAACTTTTTTTGGTTTGAGGGTACTTTTTACTTACAAAAATGTGGCACCGCCATGGGTACCAAGTTTGCCCCCAGTTATGCTAATCTGTTCATGGGGTATTGGGAAGAGAAGCATATTTGGTCTAAAGAGGGTCTGGGGGCAAACTTGGTCCTATGGCGGCACTACATTGACGACATTCTGATGGTCTGGCAAGGAGAACAATCAGATCTGGACACATTTCTTAGAGATATTAATATTAACAATTTTAATTTAAAGTTTACATCTACAGTAAGTAAAGATTCATTGGACTTTTAAGATCTTAATATGTATAAACAAGATGGTGAAATAAAGACTAAATCATTTTTCAAAGATGTTGACAGCAACAATTATATTCTACGTTCAAGCTATCATCATCCCCAATGGTTAGACAATGTCCCTTATGGCCAATACAGAAGAATGCGTATAAATTGCACAGATGATGATACGTTTGGCCAACAATGTGAAATCCTAAAATCAAGATTTATAGAAAAAAATGATAAGGAAGAAACACTTACTGAAGCTCTTAATAAAGCCAAAAGTCTAGACAGAAGTAAACTTATAAAACCTAATATAAAAAAACTGGACACAAAAAACAATAATTTCGACACAGCATTTTTAACAACTTTTAATAGAGAAGCAAATAGCATTAGTAATGTAATTCAAAAGCATTGGCATGTTCTATTAAATGACCCAGTCCTCAAAGATAACCTTCCAGAGAAACCTAAAATCATTTTTAGAAAGGCACAACATTTTAAAAAAATCGCGCCATGTGCTTTTTAAAAAGTCTAAAATAAGGATGAGGGCTGGTTTAAACAATTAGAAGGTTTCTTTGGGTGCTCAACATGTAGAGCTTGCGAGTTTAGACAGTTGGACAAAAAAAACTTTAAGTCCAATAATAAGAATGAATCATATAAAATCAAACAATATATGAATTGCCATACTGAGTATGTTATTTACTTATTAGAGTGCCCTTGCGGCCAACAATATATAGGCAAAACAAAAAGAGCCGTCAAAACTCGCATGATTGAATACCTTAATAACATTAAGAGAAGTGTGATGACACATAGTGTGTCAAAGCCCTTTACACTTTGTCACAACTCAAATCCAAGAGGTCTAAAATTCATTGCAATTGAGCATGTATTACATCATTGGAGGGGTCGCAGCAGGGAGATAGATTTAGCAAAACGTGAAATGTATTGAATACATAAACTTAACACGCTCACTCCGAATGGTTTAAATATAGACTTTGAACTGGCCCCATTTCTAAACTAATTGCTATCATAGACCTTCTTAGATTTTGAATAGAATTTCCTTCTCTTACAGATTTTAACTATATTTAATGGATTAGTAGTATTTTTTATTTTACATTGTGTATTTGTTATTAATTCTTCTCTCTTGTCTCTCTCTTTTATGATCAATTTGTTTACAATATATGATTATGTGTTTTAATATGTATTTTATCGAGTTCATAGTGCAGTTTTATATTATTCTAATAAAGATGTCTAAGACCGTTAATTGTACACCTTTTAATCACAGTGTTATGTACTCTTGTGAGAGAACCTGTGAACAATTACCCATTAATTGGCCATAGTATATATGTAACACCCATTAGAGGTCTCATTGTGCTCCTGACGAAGCTAAGTGGGATCAGCGAAACGCGTAGAGCCAAGCCTGCAAGTGAGAGCTGCTGATTCCTGAGCTGTGAGGACCCGTCGCTGTACACCCGGCCCTTTCTCCGAGTATCCGGAAGTATCTGGTACACCGGCGGATGTGACGTAGAACGCTATCTGAAGTGAGGTTCCAACGGGAAAAGCACGGAACAGATGTGATACCACTTACCCTCTACGGCGTCATCTTACAGCTCACCGCATCATTTGATGTGCCTTTATTGAATGTACACTATGTGAGTACATTTGCTGCTGCTTTTATTAGTTTTTTATAAATTGTTTATTGGTCTGCACGAGGAGTCCTCTCTGTTTTTTCTCCCTGAGACATACCACGATCCACTCACCTTTTGGAGTAAGCTGTTAGATGGTCTTCTGTCACTGCTGGTTTATATCTTACTTCTTGTAAGTAGGTTCTCCATAATAAGAGCCAAGATCTATCCTTTAATTTTACACTGTCATGGCTGTATTGCACTAGAATTTTCTCTTTTATATTTTGGGGTGTTCCGGATATATGCTCCCTTCAATCCTTGGACGCATCTACTTGTTAGAGGGAATTTTTACCATTCCCTCTGGAGGTTGAGATTTTTTGTCTGTATTCACCTTACACATATTTTATTAGATCACTCACTATCTTTCAGTTGTATTTAGTGTCTTAAGCACCGTTCTAAATCACTTGGGTTCACAAGGTATTCATAATGGCCATCTCGAGTACATGATGAAGGATTACCATATCCGAAACGCGTAGTTCATGTAGGGAACTGGACCTGGAGCTTTTTGGCTGTGTGCGGAAACTGTAGCCAGTGCCTGCGCTTTGATCTGCAGACCAGTATACCGGACTTGGGATCAGGAGCAAACTGCACCAGAGTGCAGAAGCTGGCGACGTGGACCGGAGGCGGTTATTCACATGGGAGTTTATTGTTACCCACTTTTTATATTAAATAAAATATCCTTTTAAATCTGTATATGTGGCGTTGTCTTTCCTCATATGCATACTGGTGAGGTTATACCTGGGAGAGACTTTGAAGGGAGCATTAGCTGTTTGCTGCAGTAAAGGAGCAGAATAGAGGAAAGAACCCTTTTTAAGGATTTAGTACCACACATGGCCATGTGAGTACATCCATAGACTATTTTATTCCACATTACTTGCTTTTTATTTTCACTGTCATTGTTGATTTGTCAGTAATATATCTGACTGTTATTTCTATTTCTTTTTTGTGCCCCCGCTCTTTCTCTTTCATACAGTATCTCATTACGAGGATCGTGGGAAGATCCTCCCTGGGGCTGAGCAGCAATCTCATATTTTGGGCCAGTATTGTGTGTTGGTCTTGTATATTTGATATTTTATATACAGTATATATATATTTTATTAGTTCATATTACTGTGTATGTCCTGTTGAAAGGAAGCGCCACAGTTTGCTTATACCATCTCGAGTATTGAAAGCCGTTTTCCATTCGTCACCCTGGCGAATTCTTACCAAATTGTAGGCCCCACGCAGGTCCAGTTTGGTGAAGATGGTGGCCCCTTGCAGAACTAGGGTGCCCAAACATAGTACAACTAAATTATGTCATCAACCATATCACTACCGTCCCAGTGGGAGGTCTAGGAATGGGGGTTGAAAAGCTACGTACCACGCTACGTACCATCCCAAAATGTGCTCGCTGTCGGACAAGTCCCCACTGACACCTCCTCCTACGACATCTACTTACTACTAGGAAAGTATCTGGGCCTACAGCACACAAGGGTCCTAGCCCGCTGAAATGACCCCGAAAAGGTATGGTGCACAATGCTAGTCAGTGGCGGGTACGACTTAACAGAAGAAGAGGTCCACCCCACCCATTGGGTGCTAGATAGTGGGTGCCCTATAACCAGAAATACACATGAAGGTGGAGCTTCCTTGTTTTTCCACTGACCTACAGGAAATCCCAATACTTATGTTTTCACCTTCCCCAGGAAGTTCTTGCTTGAGCGACGTCAGTGCTGCATCTGACCACAGCCGCTGATCTGGTCATGACAGTCCCAGCCCCTATTGCGCGGATGATATTCTGAATTTGCTGAATCCTCCCCTTACCCCCCCCCCCATTTCTTACCCCAGTATTTTCTTTAGTATCCCCACCCTCTGTAGGAGAGGAATCCCCTATGGTTGAAACCAGTTTAGTTTCCGTTTGTATATTTATTTTTCCTTCCTCCTGGATTACCCACCTCTCCAATTCTTTCTACCTAACCAAAGTGTGTTGTATGTTACATTGGTTCTCACGTAAGTTTATTTGTCATTTATTTGCCTGTTGAAATTAGCTTCACAAAATGTTAAGGGTTTAAATAATCCGAGAAAGCGTTACAAGATTTTCATCGAAATACATTTGATATTGTGTTTTTACAGCAGACGCACTTCTGAAACCGAGATCAGCCCAGGTTGTACGATAGGGTCTTCTTATCTGGTTTCTTTGCATCAGCACCTGTGGAAAAAAAGGGGGTAGCGATTATGATCCTTACGTCTGTACCATTTTTGCTTGAAAGCATTAAGTCTGAGAGGACAGTCATTACCTATTACTCAATGGGAAATTAAGCTCTATACTGGTGACTGTTAATGTATATGCATCTAATGACAGCAATCACCATTTTTCCTAAAATTCTGTCCCCTACTAGCAGAATTTGTGGAAGGAAGAATATTCTTAAATGGGGGTGTAACTCGGTATGTAACCCAAAACTAGATAAATCAGAACCCCAGCAAAAAATACAAAAGGGGCGACCCTCCGGTAGCCCAAATCCTTTATTGTTGCTCACCTAAGTGCTATCTATGTGATATCTGGAGGCTTAAACACCCCAAAAATAGGGACCACAATTTCTATTCAGTACCATATCTGAACTATTCTAGAATAAATTACCTTTACATTGATTCCACATTAGTACAAGAGGTCTCCTCCTCCTCTATTAATCAGATCACTTGGTCCGACCATGCCTCTATTGAATGAACCATCACAAAACTTACACCCTCATTGTCTAAATCCTTGTGGAAGTTAAATTATTCCATACTTAGACATTCTTACACAGTGGAAGAGTTGAGAAAAAATGGATGTTATCCAATAGCGCTTAAATCTAAACAGTGATCCTATAAGTGAGGATTATAAAATAACTTCAGGTGAATACTGTGTTGAAAGTGATTTAAAGAAATCTTGTGATACTTTGTGCTTTATACAAACAAAGTGAATTTGTGCAAATAAAATACAAATTTAGGAGAAACGTGTAGAGTGTTTGCAGCAGACTGAAAACTAGCCGGATCGAAGAGGGAGGCTCTACACACGAACAGCTGTCAGTCCTGAGCTATCGCGAGAGTTTCCCGTTCGGGGAACCAACCCGGAAGTGCGGGAGAGGGGGAACACGACCGCTCCGTGTATCAAGCTGAGAGACGGCTCAGGGACCTCCATTGTGGACGCAGATCTTATGATCCCATCGCTATTGTTATTGTTATTTGGAAACCATGTGAGTGTATTTCTTACCATTTTTACTGCATATAAATTTTATGGGTGCAGTCTACACTATGTCTGTTCTTATTTTTTGAATTTATGCATGCAGTGAAGATATACCCATAAGACATATGCGGAGGCAGTTTCTATATGGGAGACGATTGCAGCATAAAGATATCTTTAACACACCTTAACACAGATTAATCTGTGAGTATAAGATCCACTGGATGAATGAAGTTTGGATGCTTCAACCTTAGTTTCAGACAAATTGCACTATGTTGTATTTTTTTTTTATTTTTCATGGTCTTTGCGCTCCCTGATTCTCTTGGACAGTGGAAGAGTTAACAGAACATTTAAAAGGAGTTTCTTTCTAGTAAATGAAACACCGGGAATTTCCATGGCCATGATTTGGGAAGCGCATGAAGCTGGCATGAGGGGTAAAATAATTGCTTTGTCCTCTTTTTAGAAAAGACAAAAAGAAAGGTTGATTTCTAAGTGCGTAGCAAATTTACAAAAAAAAGCAGAATCCTTACATAAGTTTATTCCTTGTAAGAAAAATTACCAAAATGTGCTAAAAATTATAAACATAAGATTCTTCAAATACATAAAATAGAAGGGCCTTATTCAGAAAGCCTCGATAAGGCCCTTATCGAGCACTTATCGACCAAAATGGCTACTCGTATTCAGATAGCCTCGATAAGTGCTCGATAACTGTCTGTATCGATGCAAAATTGTATCGCTATCTGAAATTCGCCGACTGAGCAGCGATCAGCCCCTTATCGACCATTTTCGGATGGTTGATAAACTCGTGCGATTCAGAGACCCGTGAGTCGGCTGTCGCGGCCCATCGCAGCCCATCGCAGCCCTAAAAGGCGGTCTTCTCCCCAAATCCAATTCACCACAAAAATGTTGGTCAATTGGTGGGGAGATGCTTCGATGAGCAGCGATGTGTCGGGACTTAGAAAAAATCAGGCCCCTTTCCTGCCTCGGATTGATGCCGGGGGTCTCCAGAGCTGATAGCCATTAATAGCAGCTCCGGACCTGCCCGGCATGCATCCGAGGCAGGAAACATGCATGTACAGCAACGTCATTACCTTAGTGGCTAACCGCTAAGGCAATGAAGAGGTTAAACACCCGTGCAAAGCTTACTGTAAGAAACATACAATACAATACAATACAGTGGCTAGCGCAGGTGGGTGAAGGGGGAATTTGGCCCTTAGTGGCTGTTTAGGCCTTGCGGGTGGGTTGCGGGGGGAGTTAACCCCTTCATTACCGTAGCGGTTAATACCGCTAAGGTAATAAAGGGGTTAACCCAACCGCTATCCACCCGCAAGGTCTAAACACCCATCCTTAGGGCTAATACCCCCTTCACCCACCCGTGAGGCCTAAACACCCACCCCTGACTGACTATACCCACCCTCTACCCATTGAGTAGTATAGTGGTACATCATACCCATATAATAATAATATGGGCATGATAAGCCTCTATAGCACTCAATGGGCACCCTAATGACAATACAGTAATACACAAGACGCACAATAATAAAATGTAACTAAACTCCAAAAAAAATAAATACAAACAGTAGCCAGCTAATCCAATCAATACAATCAATAGCAACATCAACAATGAATTAATTAAACCATTAACCAATCTAAACAATTAATTCCGAAACCAACTCAAAATGAATAGTAACACTAACCAATGTAAACAATGAATTAATCCAACATTAATGAATTTAAACAGTTAAATAGAAAGAAATTCTAACAATCTCTGAAGTAACCATAAAACACATTAGCTAACATAATATAACATTAAATACAAACTAACACCAATCGCACTGTATGGATTTGGGCAGGGGGGGCGGGGGTGGGGGGCGTGTATTGATGTGTTTTTACATATTAATTTAAATATCTGGATAATATTTATGTTGCTCATTACTGTACTGTATGGGTTTGGGCGGAGGGGGGGGGGGGCTTGTATTGATGTTTTTTTAAATATTTATTAATATACATTTCTTTAATAGTGTAGATGTGCAGGGGGTCTCCGGAGATGAACCATATTGGTTTTATGTCCGGGGACCCCCTGCTTCCCGAGATACAGGCACCTTTATGGGGTGCCGGTATCCCTCTGCATTGAAATGTCCCGCGTCACGTGACCGGGACATTTCCTTGCATAGGAGATACCGGCAACCCATAAAGAGGCCTGTATCTCGGGAAGCAGGGGGTCCCCGGACATAAAACCAATGTGGTTCAGCTCCAGAGACCCCCTGCACCTCTACACTATTAAAGAAATGTATATTTAAAGAAATAATTTTCAGGCGACATTTCAGCTGGGAGAGGCGGCTCTCTCAGAGCAGCTCTCTCTGCAGCAGAAATGAATCACTGGTTTAGGCCTTTTCAGAGGCTCGATGCTCTCGCTGGTAGCAAATTGCCTGTTTTGGGCATTTTGCTATCACTGGTAATCGAGCCTTTCTGAATACCGTGATAGCAACGCCCAAAAAACAGTCATTTTAAATTCCCTGGCGATTTTTTTTATCAACCCTCTCTGAATAAGGCCCAAAGAGCTTTGAAATAGGCTAAGCAACTGTTTCACCAGAAAAAAAGTCAGACAGGCTGCTAGCACATTACATTTAGGAATGTAATTTCATATTCTAAAATAAAATTAATTAGGCTGAAAAGTGGTACCATTTTTTATGATCTCAAAATGATTGAAAATGTTTATAGACTTCTACTCCTCCCTATACAACCTACAAAACATCCACAAACAAAACAAAGCAACGCTTTACAAGAGGATAGAGAGACATTTAAATTCATGTCATCTGACTCATTTCGATGGGACAGGCTGTACAAAGAAATCGCAAAGGAAGAATTATTACAAATTTTGAAAGGTCTCAAAACCCATAAATACAGTCTCTCAAAAATATATTAAAAGACATTTAGGGCCCAACAAACCCAATTTCTAGTTAGACACTTTAAGGGGCATATTCTAGTAGCCTTCGTTAAAAAAAATCGCTGGGCCGGTTACGCAGCGAGTTTTTGGAGCGTTGTTATCCCGGTATGCAGAAAGCCATGAATACATGCGATTGCAAAATGCCCAAAACAGGTGAGGAGTCAGCGGTGTGATGTTCGCCTCTCTCTAAAAGGCTCACCCGGCAATCTGCAGCAAGCTGGACCAGCTGCATAGAGATCTGCAGAGAGAGAGCTGCCTCTCCCTGCACATATCTCACCAGCGATAGCAGGCTTTAAAAAAAAAATGTAATAAGTGTACGTGAGCAGGGGGTCTCCAGAAAAGAACCGCGTGGATTTCAGGAATGGGGACCCTCTGCTTCCTGAGATACATGCCCTAGATATGGGGTGCCAGTATCACTTATGCATTTAAATGTCTCGCGTCACGTGACCGTGAGATTTCTGTAAGGATCCGCACTGCGGGCATACCCGCTGCCAGCGCCTCCTTACCTCTCTTACATGCCACCCAGGCTCCCCGGCGGTGTACCTCGCTCCTTGCGGCTCCCTCTTCCGCTGCCTCCACACTTCCGGGTCGCGCGCGTCACCCCTACGGGCGCACGCGGACCCAGGCTGCCATTTTCTGGCGCCAGGCACCTGACTCTGCCCTTGATGATGCGGCGCACACTCCACGTGCTTCCCTGTCTCTTCCCCATCAGGTCCGCCCCCCAGGCCCTTCTCTCCCATCAGGCTGTTCTCCGGGCCACTCCTCCGCTCCTCCCCTTGCTGTGACAGGCCCCAGCTACCCAGACACCTTTCCCCTATCAGGTACTCCCCCTGGCTGCTCCTCCGCTCCTCCCCTTGCTGTGACAGGCCCCAGCTACCCAGAAACCTTTCCCCTATCAGGTCCTCCCCCTGGCCGCTCCACCATTCCTCCCCCTGCTCCAATAGGCCCAAGCTTCCCAAACACTTCCCTCCTATCAGGTCCTTCCTTTGACCACTCCTCTGTTCCTCCCTTTCCTCTGATAGGTCTCAACCCCCTATTTAGTCTCCCCTCACCATTACCTCCTTGCTCTGCATAGCTTCTGTACCTTGGTGCTGTCTGCTGTTGCCTGGCCCCTTTTGTCTTTCAGTCCCTGTTCCTGTCCCTGGATATTCTGCTGGCCTCCCTGGATTTTGACCTTTGGCTTTGGACTTCGTTTATGCTGCTCTCTGGTACCCTTGGACTTGGCGTTGGACTCTTTACCTTGCAGACTTCTATATCCCTTGGACACGGCTTACGGACAATCTACTTCGCTGCTCTCTCCACTCTACGACCCAGGCTTCCGGACACTCAACTACGCTGCTCTCTCCATTCCATGACCATTGGCTTACGGACTATACCTACCACCGCTGGAGTTGGCAAGTACGGTACTCTTTCTATTGTTGTTACCCGGACCATCTACGCTACTTCCACACTCCAGCCATGCCCCCGTTTACTGTTAGGTGTGTGGTATTATCCCTTTCCACCTCAGTCCCGAGGTTTCGTCTGGTATGTGGGCAGGCCGAGTGTTACAATTTCAATGCATAGGAGATACCGGCACCCCATAACGCGGCCTGTATCTCAGGAAACAGGCGGTCCAGGACCTCAAATCAACATGGTTCTGCTCCGGAGACCCCCTGTTCATTCACACTAGAATTAAAAAAATTATTAAAACAGTTTCATTACCTTAGCGGCTATCAGCTAAGGCAATTAAGGGATTCAGCCTCAATAGCCTGTTTATTGGGGGCAGAGGGGGTGGATGAAAGGGGTAGTAGCCCCAGGGTGGGTGGTTAGGCCCGCAGGGAAGATTGGGGGAAGAGTTAACCCCTTCACTACCATAGCATTGGGAACCGCTATGGTAATTAAGGGGTTAATCAGTCCCGCTACCCCTGGAAGTCCTTAATACCCACCTTTGGGGCTACTACCTCCTTCACCCAATCACTCTACCTCCAATAAACAAAAATAAACACAACAATCCTACTACCCACCTCCTTTACCCCAACAACCCCCCTCCCCACTACATACAGTACAGTAATGGGCAAAATTACAATTATCCAGATATGGATAATAGACAATTTTCCCATTCAAAATAAAACAATAGCCAGCCAGCATAAATAAAGTAAATAAAACTTTCTACTTACCCCTGCCATGATGAACGGCATCCTCATCATCATACTCCAGGTCTCTGTCCTCCATTGGCAGCAAGAGTACAGGAAAAAATCTAATGGCCCATAACTCCTAAACAACCTTAGCAGTTAATAACAGCTGTAGTAATTAAAGGGTTAATCCCTCTCCCCCGCTACCCACCCAGGAGGCCTAACATCCACCCCAGGACCACTATACTCACCCTGTACCCATTGATTGGCACAGTGGTATAACATGCCCATATTATATGTGCATGATAAGCCACTATAGCACTCAATGGTCAACCTAATACAAATCATTAAGGCCAAAAATACACAAGAAAAAAAAGAAATATACAAACACCTAAACACCCCAACAATAAATGAACTAAAAAGCCTAATAGTGCACATGAATAACATTTATCTATCACCAACACAGTAAAATAATTAAAATTATGTTATTCCAAAACTTAAGAATACAATTAAATAAACACCTATCCAACCAATTCAATCAATAAAAACACTAGCCAACAAATCAATTCAATAAATAAAATCATATAACATCCGAGTATATTATGTAGCAAAGTCTGTGACACAGTACCCACAGGGTTACATAGAAGACACACTGGAACTAGCTTTCCTTGTCCACAATATCAAAAGACAATCCTTGTGAACAAAGAGAGCTTGTTCCAGTGTGTCTTCTAGATAACCCTGTGGGTACTGTGTTGGACTTTGCTACATAGTATACTTGGATGTTTCATGCTGCAACAGATGAGAAAGGCTTGTGACTGTACCGAAGGCTGAACATGCAGATTTTTCCTCGTGAAGCAAGTCATCTGTATTCAGGAGTGGTAACATGTACCCTAAACATGCCCTGCTTGTTTGAATAACCTTCTTGTACGTGCATTTTTTACACTCTATATTGTCACAATATATTGTCACTTATTTACCCTGTGAGAGTTGTGCGCTTTGTTTTCTTCTCTTTTGCATACCCCTGGTTACCATCCAACTGGTCTGGATCATGCTACCATGTGACACCTGCCACAAGGCATTTTATACATTTAAAAGGCACACTTGGTCACCAGGGTTTGCAAAGGAACAAGAGAAACTTCAAGAATTTGAGTAGCACAGAAAGATTATTTTCTGGCTTGCTTCCCACTTGTGGTACAGTATCATGCATACTGCTGATTGAATATGGGACCATGCCAACCTGATGGATACCTTCTACCATAGCCAATCTGGTGCGAACACATACAAATCTCTGCACACGTTATTTCTATTACAAGATACAGATTCCACCGTCCAATCAGACACCAGCATGCATCACACATGCATCACTCTATCCAATCCGATGCCATCAATGTATGTTCGCCTCTGTAGGCTGTTGAATATGTCTCAAGCTATATCCTTTCTTTTGTTTTCTGAGTAAACACTTAGTATAGCTTACATCTTACTACGTAGTAAATTCGTCTGAAGTGTTACTCCGGTGTTTGTGTGTCTTCTGTAAGAATATTTTCCTTAACACTACATGAAATACACATTATATAAATGGAAAAAATACTAGACAGCACTCATAATATCTATATGAGGGTAAAAAAACTAATGGGATGGTGCACAAGGGAACTGGGAGGACCCTACTTCCTCCCAAATAACCTTAATAACAAACAAATGTTCCCGGCACTCAAAAACAAAAAGCAAGAGTAAGTGGATCAGCCAAAAAAGAATTTTATATTACACATAGGATGCACACACAGGTCAAACAAGGACCATGATAATCAAAATGTACTCAGACAGGGAAAAACACAGGGAAGGGAGGGAGGAAAGGAAGGGAGGGAGGGAGGGAGAGGAAAAGAAGGGGGGGTTAAAAGGTCCAGGGCAAGGGGGGCAATGTTTCGGGGTATAAAAACCCCCTTCTTCAGGCCCGTTCCCAGGGAGACCGTAGTCCCCTGGTACTTCCTCTACCCTGTGACTAAGTCCCTGAGATAAACAGTAGCAAACTATTGCTGAATCCCTGAGATGGAAAAAGACAGGCTGTTGACCAATAGAATCAATGATAAAGGTAATTGACAACAACTATGCACAAGATCTGGATGCTATAGGTGAACAAACTGGCAAAGCCAAAGCCAGAGCCAAAGCAGGGCTCTACAGGGCAATGACCCACAGCCATAGACTGTGATATAGGCACATGCAGAAAGCACTAAAGGTATCCTGAAGAGAGCAGACCTTGTGCAGCAAGTTCCTCGTGGTGCAGACAGGAGTGCTGGGTCTCCCTGGGAACGGGCCTGAAGAAGGGGTTTTTATAACCCAAGATGTTGCCCCCCTTGCCCTGGACCTTCCCCCCCCCCTTATTTTCCTCTCCCTCCCTCCCTTTCCTCCCTCCCTTCCCTCCCTCCCTTCCTTGTGTCTTTCCCTGTCTGAGTACAATTTGATTATCATGGTCCTTGTTTGACCTGTGTGTACATCCTACATGTAACATTAAATTCTTTTTTGGCTGATCCACTTACTCTTGCTTTTCATTTTTGAGTGCCGGGAACATTTGTTTATTATTTACACATTATATTAATGACTTACTGTTTTTTGAACCAATATTAATACTGTAGACCAGTGGAGCACAAACTTTTTGTGCTGCGCCCTGCTGTCTTCTCTGCTGTGTCGCCCGCAGCCCCCCTACCTACCTTAGAGCTGCATCAATTGATGCTGTGGGGTCATGTGACGTCACATGACCCACGGCATAATTTGACGCGTGTGACATCCCGTCACATGACCCCGCTGCATCATTTGAGGCCGCACTGCCATGGCGACACGTCACAGAGCGGCTAAATTTGGGTAAGTAAAGTGTTGTAGGAGTCTCACACGATCCCCCGGCATTTAATTTAAATGCTCTGGGGAAGAGCGCAGGGGCTCTGCAACGGCCTGCGCCCCACAGCAAAATCTCCCGCGCCCCCCAGTTTGCACACCCCTGCTGTAGACCGATGTTTAATTATGATATATTTTTGTCTGTTCTTACTACTTTGCAGAAATCCTCCTCCCCGCTCCTCCCTTTCTCCCCATCTTCCTCTTATGCTTTTTGTTTTATGTATAAAAAATTAAAATATAAACGCGTCATACATTCTGCCAAAAAAATGACACCAACAAAATAGGTCACATCATAAATTATTAATTCCCCCCCCCCTTTCCTCATAAATAAAAAATGCACATACCATTAATTAAACGGCTTCCCTCAGCAATAACATAAAAAATAGACATAACATAAATTGAAATCGCTTCTCTTAGCAATAATAAAACAATGATATAATAGCTTAATTGTTAAAAAAATCATTATAATATTTTTTGTCAATATGTACTTTGTCAGATAGAGGGAGAGAGAAAGACAGGGAGGATGGTGACATAAAGGCTAGCTATCGGCTTCATGGATCTGTTAAGTGCAATGCTGTCCTAATAATTTAGTAAATTACATGTAAACTTGTCATGATATATTGTTAGCACATTTAAAAAGTTCAATATTTAGTTCTCAGATCATTCCAGTGTTGGATGTTTTAGAATTATCATGTTCAACGACTCTAATTCCATAGGCATATATTAGTGATGATTACTTTGTTGCCATGTGGTGATCAGGAACTCCTTCCAAATTGAATATGATAAATGTGGAATATAAAATCGAATGCTTCATACACTGCAATAGTACCAATGTAGTATACCTACTGAAGTGCCCATGTGGGCTCCAATGTGTAGGCAGAAGCATCAGACAAATAAAGAGGTGATTGGTGGAACACATTTATAATATCAAAAAAGGTTTATAGACACATAGGGCCTCATGCAGTAAGCGTTGATAAGGTATTTTTCGGCATTTTATAGCCAAAATTGGGTTTGAGATTCAGTAAGCGCCGATAAGTGCTTGATTTCGCCAGGTTTCGGAGCCGATAATTTTGTTATGGCCAGTCGGCTGTCGATAAGCCTGTTTTCGCCACTGATCGCCACTTTTTTAAATCGGCTGGATTCAATAAAAAAAATCAGCTTATCGGGGCTGATCGGCACTACGAAATTGAGATGTTATGGCCAATTTCTCCCGCCAACTAGAGTTGGCAGGTTGGAGGGGAGAACGATCGCTAAGGCTGCCGGAACGGCACTTAGAAAAAAAAAATCTTCTGTACATCAATGGAGTCAATGGAGCGGGGACGTATAACAGTATAGTACTGTTTACGTTTCATTGCTCACAATACAAACGTCATTTGCATTACAGTGTGGGGGGCATTCCCTGCATTGTGTCACAGCTGACGTGTATTATTTGCATAACATTATACTTTTACATGTTGTCAGCATTTGCGGGTCACATTACTCATCATGTGATGATGTGTCAAGGGAAAATACTATACTCAACTCTTAAAGGAGAACCTCACATCATATCACACATTATACTGAACTGAGCGACAATTATTTACATGATGTTACACATGTCACACATGTCACACATACACCGTATATTCATCTTCCTTTACATTACACAATGCTTGTAATGTGTCACGCATCTTTAAACGTTCATGTACATCTGTCTTCTCATGTTTACATATAGTTTTGGGTCCTCCCTATTTTCATGACGTCACTTATTGGACGCTCAATCACATTGCATGTTTACATTGTAACCGTAGCATTACAAGCACTTCAACCTAACTTATACACACATGTACAGTAATTCATCATTGGGACACCTTGTAAACTCATTCTATAGCAACTATCCTCATTACAGAAATGCATGCATATGCACACGACTATTCATTGTTGTCAACATGTCACAATAACATGGCTAATTACACATGTTACACCAAACTTTTCCCACGTCAATCTCAGCCTTTTTGTCTAATTACATGACTGACTGTTGCGTTCACAAGTGTTACATGCATTGCACATTACACTATTTATTTTCAAGCAATCTTTGTACAAAGCTTCACGTCACATCATTGGCAAATATCATCATTCCCTGCAGAATACACACAACAAATACTTCTAAGAACAACTGCACACAGCTTGCCACAGAAGTACTTTATTATGTTAATGTAACACCTTGCATTTTACTATGTCACCTGACATCATCACATACCTATTTAAAGGTCGCCCATTACCTGCTCATTCACAGCTACTCATTTCAAAATGTTGAGATTGTTTAGGAGACGGAGGAACATTCTTTTCTATGACATGCTTGATGATCAAGAGAATGATATAGGGCAAGGGAGGGACAGACCGAGGGACAGTGACAGGGACAGTCACGCGGATACGACAGGGACAGGGAGAGGGACAGGCCGAGGGACAGGTAGAGGGACAGGAGATCAGAGGAGAAGACAGAGGAGACAAGTTGTGCCTCGTCCGCGTGTGTACAGGGAGAGAACCCTGTTAGATGGGATGAGTGAGGAGGAGATAGTAAGTCGCTATTGTTTGAGTTCAGCAGCAATCTTATCTCTTTATGAGGAGATAAGGGGAGATTTAGATTTTTTCACAGCCAGAGGTCGTGCAGTCCCTGGGCTTGTTAAAATGCTGTGCTCATTACATTATCTTGCTTCCGCGTCATACCAGACAACTGTGGGCATAGTGGGCGGGGTCTCGCAATCTACATTCTCGCGGGCCTTTACCCAGTTTCAGACCTAGCTGAGCCTTTGGTAGACGAGCATCCCACCCATGTAGCTGCTGAAAATGAACAAACAGCCAGTGGTGGCCAGACACGCCAGAATCTCATCAATTCATTTTTTTCTTGTAAGTAAAAACATATATGTTCCAAGTTATACTTTTATAGTTAAATTATGTTATCTTAACAATAATGTTTTTTTATATAACCTTCTGTTAGGACACAGATGAATATGGGTTGCACACCTTTCTTTTCTCTGCTGTGTGCACAAAGGGATGTGGCACCGGTATGTTATTGTTGCATAGGTTATATAATCCCTCTTCAATAGTACTTTTGTTGTGTGTATGTGAATACAACTGGGGTAACAAAGCACTAATATTTTAGCATTGTGTTGTTCCTTATGCTAAGACAATACACATATTATGCCCATACTCATTCATGCTTCTAGTATGCTTACATACAATGTTATTGGTGCAGTGTAACATGTACATCCATATGATGTGTACACCAGGCTGATTAACATTTTGAATGTCATTAAATATACATGGTGTTGCACATTTAACACCAAATACACACTTTGCTGTGTTGTTTACGGTACTGAAGATGGCATGTCAATGTTTGCAATTTATATATTGTTCCTTTGCATTATAGGTATATCTCCAGTATGACTGATCATGGTATGTATATTTGCTGACATCTCTCATAAGATGTGCCTACCTCAATCTTCCTATAATTATTTGAAGTAAAAACCCAACATATTGGTTTAAACACAAATGTAACATACATGTACTTTCTGTATCATGTATATGCATTTAGCTACTCTTGAGGTTTCATGTGCATTGTATTAGAAAATGATTACTCCCATTTCATCACATTTTATGTATGTTTCCTTATAAATTCCATTAATGTAATATAGAGGTGTTTGGAGAAAAGGGGATAACTGTACTTATTTGTTTACTTACGGGAGCTCATTCATCACGGATGCAATTGACTGATCATAACACTCCATGCATGAATGCCTGTAATCACAACAATGCGTACTACATCTTATATTTAGCAATGTAGGTGTTTATTAATGCTAGGAATTAATAGTCAACATTAATTTAAATTTGTGACATGTGTATGTATAAGTCACACGTGTGTGGATGTGTCCTACATGTACCAAGTGTAAAACTGTTAACAGAAAACACAATTTTGTCGCAAATGTTACTGTCATGTAGCATTTCTAATTTACCAATATGACATTGTTGGTAATATTTTTGGAATGTCAATCACGTCACTTCATCATTATCATGATGATAATTATCAAGTATTCTCACAATTGTAACGTCAATCACGTGCACATTAGCATAGACACACTTTTTAAGACAACTGTTTGTGTCTGTATCAATTTGTGTAGGATCCATGTATAACACCGACAAATGATAACACCAGCTTTATTATGGTAGCTTATATGATCATATTGACTATACTATTTATTTTTAAAACGTTTAATAAACACAGTAAACTATAGTTAGTTAGGTTAATGAAATATACACAGAAACGTACTTCATTACATGATGTTGATGTCATATTCAGAACATCATGCATTGTAGGGGACCACAACATCTGGCCAATAACATTATTTGCTACAGTCCCAAACCATTTTATCAACATACCCATGTAACAAGAGATTTTTAACAATAAAGGGTTAGTTGGTTGTAAGTGTCCTTTACATTGGGCGAAGGAGTGGCTCAGTGAGTAAAGACACACACTGGCACTGACAGTTTGAAGCAGGGGAGGCTGGTTCAATTCCCGGTGTCGGCTCCTTGTGACCTTGGGCATGTCACTTTATCTCCCTGTGCCTCAGGCGGCCAAAAATAAATTGTAAGTTCCACGGGCCAGGGACCTCAGCCTGAAAAATGTGTCTGTAAAGAGCTGCGTACAACTAGCAGCGCTATACATGAACATGCTCATATTATAATTATTATTATTGTTACATAGTTTCGACAGTCATACGTTCCATTACACAATAGAATACACAAATGTGTTAGCAGAGTGGGAATGGTTGTTATATATAAAACACACCATGCCATAAAATGCTAGTAGTAATTAAAGAACACTTAAGAAAAATTCATGAGGCACTCTTTTGCAACATCATTATGTTAATTAAGTGCTTATGCAATATAGGCATAAGGGTATCACATTTTTAATTGTTTGTTAATAAGCGCTGCAAGCAATATAAAATTAGTTCCATATGTAGTATAGTAGTCGGTGCCTCCTCCTCACAATCATCTCATATAAAGGTAGACTCTTCTGAAATCATACATTGATCCGATTGTATCTTCCCCGACATCTCTGAAATACAGCAAACACATGATGGTCAAAGATGGCACCTTACTATATATGTATCCGTGACAACGCGTTACACAGCTCTATATGATTGTGTACATACACACGTCACTCACTTATATGTTAGAAGTACAAGTGTACATCAGTATGTAATGTTTCTTTAAATTTGTAGCAGGCATAACTATGTATATGAAGTGAACGTTGCCTGTATACTGAAAAATGTGCGCGCACATCTTAGTGTGCGCACGCACTTCACGCTTGGCTCCACTAACTGTTAGCGCATGCGCAAAACAAAGCATACGTTGTGCGTTCAATACATGTTGAAAATACCAGTAAACATAAAATCTTTATTTCAAATACAATGAAGACGAAACTACATTCGTTCTAAACGAGTACATCTGTATTCTTTTTAAACAGACGTGTTTGGACAGAAAGCACGGCCGATAACACAATGCGCAAATGCAATACGTGTGACGTCATGTTAAGCCAGCGTGAAACGCACGCTAACACTCCTCCCACTCAATTAACATTCGGCTAACGCCCAGTTGACGCCTACAAACACTGAGCCGCACGCATGACACACTGCAGTTACCGTTACTATAACAAAACATGACAGCCAATAGGCTTTGAGGCGCGCACGTCGCTTGGGGGCGGGACTTACATCCGTAATCCTTTTTAAGGACGCCTTGGCCCATGACAAGGGTCCCAAGTCATACGTGGTGGACCCGGTTTTAAATGTTGTAGATGTTGCATGATAACAAAACAGGTATGTGTTAGAGTTATGGTAAAATGTTGCTAATATGTTTAGAGGGATAGGAAAGTACGTATATTTATTCCGTCAGCAATGTGTACTACTCTTTCAGGTTATACTATATTGTATTAGGAAACAATTTCTTTGTGATCGCTACTTGTTATGCAGTCTGCAATGTTACGCTGTATCCACGCATTGAAAGTGAAAATGGTGGTTACAAAAATAAATAAATTTAAACGCATAGTCAACGCATAACGATTGTTATATTTACCATTCTTCTAGAATTAACTCTTCGTCTGCCTGCAACTGGTCGCTCCAGAAATGCAAGGCATTTTCATCCACGCTTGACCCAAACGCTGAATCCAGTATGACACACATCTCCTCCATGAAGCGCTCATAGGAATCGCCACTGCTTTCTTCAAACAATTGGTCCGGAGGTAGGTTCATTTCTTCGGGTACCCATTCCAATGCATTTTCTGTTGAAAGGCTTGCTACATAATCATAGTAGTTTTGTTCTTGTACAATGTGGGTTTCAGGAATGGAGGGTGCAGATATTGCAGCAGGTATCGATTCACACGGAACAGTAGTAGCGGATCCATTGCTATTGGCATTAGGAATAAATATGCCTTTAAGCACAATATGTGTGCCCTCTTTCACGGTGAAATGTTTTTACTTCGCAATCTTCCAGAAACCATACTTGTCTTCTAGCTTATCCTGCACACGTTCAAAACAGTCATTAGTTGATAAAGTGAATCTTACTGAGGAATTAAAATTGCGCGCATGCCCACGGTCTTGGTAATAAGGATATTTTGCTCGAATCAAATCATAGATTTGGCGTGTGCTCGCTTTGTGTCCGCAAGTTGATAAAATTGCTTCTGATACCATGTATTTATACCCTAACTGCGGATTCTGATTTTTAACGAATTCATCAGCCATTGCAGATTAGCACAAAAGATGTGTGCAGGTATCTGTCCTTTGCTCATAAAAATGAAACTGCTCAATGGCTAACAAATTTCTGTGTTTCCTTTTCAAGGTCAACAAAAGTATAAACTTTTACTCCTCATTTCAAACGCCAATTGGATCTGTCGTTTTAATTGGTTGAACATTTGTGGTTTCTGATAGCCGCTTGTGGGACAAACATGTATCCTTTTTTTTATCTCGTTTCTGAAAACATTCCTACACTTGTAATTAAGTAACATTGAGTTTTCTTGCAAAATAACAAAGAGCACTGTGTGAAAATAGTGCTTAGACAGCCATATCAGTAAATACACACACCTGCAAAATGAAATGTTTCTTTCCCGCATACATTTCTGTGTGTATTTGAAAGTCTGGTTAACTCCCTGTCTGCATGAGTTTAAATACGTGTGTATCTATATATATATATATATATATATAAATATATCTCTCTGATAAATATATATATATAAAGTGTATATTGTACTATATTTATATTGTGTGTATATATATATATATATATATATATTGTGTGTATATATATATATATATATATATATATATATATATATATATATATATATATATATATATATATATATATATATATAGTGTGTGTGTGTATATATATATATATATATATGTGTGTGTGTGTGTGTGTGTCTGTGTGTGTCTGTGTGTGTGTGTATATATATATATATATATATATATATATATATATATATATAATATATATATATAATGTATTATTTTTTTTTTTTTATATTGCAGGAGTACACACAACATATTGATGGCAGTAAGTAGGCCTTGTATGAAACCTATTTAAATGGTGATAAACATGAGTGAATTAAGTAATAAACATTTGTTTGCGCCCAATACTGTTAGAGGCTCACACTTAGTATAGTTCTCAAACATTAGGCGTGTATTATTAAAATCTTGTGTTTTCACAAGGAAGCATGAAGTGTATGTTTTTTGTAAATACATCTATACCAGTTTAGATAGTACTATATATACATACACACACACACACACACACAGTGTGTGTGTGTGTGTGTGCATATATCCATACATACTACATATATATATATTAGTATACATTCAGAGATGTTCTTGAAACAAGAACACATACATGATTAAAGGACAACATTACAATGCCCAAGCAAGGCAAAGGTAAGTAATATTTAACACATAATCCTGCTGTACACGTACAAGAAAGATGTTTGCAGTTAAATAGGTGTTTTTTTAATTGCATGTGAATAATATGCACATGCAATGATTACATCAAGTAACACACCCAAATGCAATGTTTTGCTGCAAAGTCAATGGCAGCTTCTCTAAACTTAGCAACTGGCTCCTGGTGGACCATTACTGAATACACGATTCATACATCAATATTAATAACACTATTCATTAATTACGACTGTTAAAATTTCCAAAACTTCACGTGTACAAGAACATACTTGAAAGTTTAGAAACAACACAGTCTTCAGCATACATACAATATTAATTAGATATTCTGAAGTCAACAAAACAAGGCCAAAGAGATATTTAGTGAATTATAACATTTATTTCTTTTGTTCCTTTTGAGAGCGAGTAACAGGCCTGCTTGTTGTCTCTTGGATTTTCCTTTTTCGTTTTGCAACAACTTTAGCCACAACAGAGCCACTTTGACTGGCCTCTGGCACTTCACGGGCAGGGCTTGTGGCCAGTGACTCACCTACAGGGCTTTTGGGCAGTGACTCACCTACAGGGCTTGTGGGCATTGACTGTTCACCTACAGGGCTTTTGGGCAGTGACTCACCTACAGGGCTTGTGGGCATTGACTGTTCACCTACAGGGCTTTTGGGCAGTGACTCACCTACAGGCCTTGTGGGCATTGACTGTTCACCTACAGGGCTTTTGGGCAGTGACTCACCTACAGGGCTTTTGGGCAGTGACTCACCGACAGGGCTTGTGCCCACTGACACATGTGAGCAAGTTGGTAGACACTGCACAAGTGATGCTTGGTTTGTTTCATGTGTGTCTTTTTTTGATTGTGTCCAAAAACTGGTCAGTAGTAACTGCTTGTGCGGTTTTGTTTTTGTCGCCTCCTTTGTAGGTGTCAGCTGCTGATTTTGTACAGATGGCAGCGGTAGGATGTCGTCAGGAACCTGCACAGCAATGTCTGCTACTTGACCGGTAACATTCGGACCTGGTGAATGAAGATCAGATGCATGTGGTGAAAACTGACCAGCATGTACAGATCCTGCCTGTGAGGTGTTCAAGTTGAATTGTGGTACATTAGTCATTCTCAAGTAATTTGCTTGGGTTTGCTGAACAACTAATGCTTCGAATGAGGTGTTGATTTTTTGCAACTGTTTAGGCACTTCAATGAAGACTCTGTGGAGATGTGCCAATTGTGATACTGTTTCTTCCTGCAGTGCAATCATCCTTTCCAGCACTGTCATCAGGTCAGAATGGCGACGATTTTCTGCTTCCACAATTTTTCCCTCAGAAGCTACAATTGCATCGTATGTGGTAGTTGCTGGACGATTTGGCGGTAAAACAGTTTCAATTGGAACCTCTTCATGGTCACTTGCTGGTATTTCTGTCTCTATGGCGGCATCATCATCATCATCATCATAATCCTCATCATCATGTTCTACAAATAAATGTACACATTATTAAATGGCATGTTAATCTCTGCTGTGTTACTATGTAATTCTACTGTGTCATAAGTAACACCTAACATGTTTCCATACGTTTTATAACCTCACATTAAAAACTACCTTGACTTACGAATAATGTTTGGACTCAGTATGAAATATGAATGAATGAAAACTTGCTCTAAACTCAGAACTTCTACATGATAGTTCACATCACTAACACAATACATGTTGCCTTACACTTAATTTTCACTGACACTAAGTAATCCTATTTAAAGAAGATGTGCAAAACAAATAATGAACATGACAACATAACATATAGAAGAGCACATATTATATGGCCACCAACTGATACACTCACCTTCTAGGTGTGTTGAGCTGCATGACCCAGGTGAAGACACTTGTTCCATCTCAGGTGACACATGTCCTCCAGGGGCAACTATATATAACAATAACATTAGTTTTACATTTACATGTGTAAATATTGAACAAACAGTTATTGTATGTTCTGTATTTATGATTACCTAACAGCATCAGTTCCTTAACCGAAAATGTGTGTGTGAAAGTGAACATAAATAGTTGTAATAACAATGTACATGCCTGTGTACTTAGAACTTTTGAGTTCCCTAACATACAACATACTATGTATCTGCAGTAATGCGTGAGGATAAATAGATTAAATTTGTACATAAAAATCATATGTTGTGTAGTGATATCAGTATCATAATGTACATAACTATCATGAGATGACCATTCACAATGGTTATCATGAAGGTGGTCATATTGCAAAAAGTTTTGTTTTTGGTACAGGATATGTGTGGTACATTAATAGAAGATGTGGCACACCTGAATGTGGCTGTCACTCAACAAGACAACACATGCAGTGTGTGATAATGTATCGTTGATAGTAGTTCAACTATAGATATGAGTGAACTAATGTGTGACGTACGGTTTGATAAGTAATGAGTTGTTGGGGCATTTAGTAGCTAGAGTTAAGCTTTCAAATGAGTGTGATTAACTTCAGTTGTGCTAGTCAGGTTGTAAGAACGGTATTCCCTTCCCCAAAAAGCCTAATCAGCCACACCTTTCAATTACTTCAAACAGGTGAAAATGGTGTGAACTAAGTTGACCCTAAAATGAGCCTGTAATTTGTGTGTGTGCTGAACCCCACCCCCTCTGTTGAAGTGTATGCTGTGATGAGATATTAATTGCAGCTGCTTTAACACAATGGTAGAGGAGCTAAATATTCGTCTGCAGTGTTTAAGTTATGAACACAATGACATAACATATGCTACGTGTGCCTCATTATGCTGTCTGTATATGACATAAAGCAAAAATGGACCTTTTCATAAACAACTATAGATGTGTTAGTGCAAGTGATGTTTGTAGGCCGTTGCATGCAATATATTTGATGCATGTTTAAAATAGGCAGTAATGTCGTGTTTGTAGGAGTACAATAAATAAAATACACAATAATATTATACATATTTATGTTCTGTACCTGTAGCTACTAATAATTTCTCATTATCATGTGTTACACATGTGTGCTACCCTGTTGTTCCCCATCTTCGCCCACCATAAATTGCTTCCAATGCAGCAAAGCATTGTGGGAATTCACATGCAAATGAGCACGCAATGCAACGTGGTATATTAGTTACTGCTTTTAGTAGGACTACAACAGATATGTCTAATTTGACACACACACACTATATATATATATATATATATATATATATATATATATATATATATATGAGAGACAGAGAGAAACACACATATACATATATAGATGTAGGTATGTTTATATTGGGAAGACACTATAAAAAGCTGCGTAAATATGCTAAATAACTGTAAACAACGACACGCCTAGTACAGTAATATTTCTCACCTGGTGGAAATTGTGAGGGATAAATTCCAATATCACGGTCACCAGCCAATCCCTCCACGACAACGGGAAGTAATTTTGACCGAAGCAGCTCCTCCAATGGAGTTAATATCAGACGTTGTGGTGTCGGCCCACCTCCAGTGCCAGTAGCATGCACGCGTTGGTCTTGTATTTTCTTTTTCAATTTTGACCTAATATCATCAAATCTTTTCCGACAATGATACTTGTCCCTGACACTATTCCCACACGCATTGACACCAATGACTATTGTGTCCCACATTTCTTTTTTGCTTGATGAACTTGTCCGCCCTTGAAAAAAATACAAAATATATGAGGTTAATTAATAATAATAGAAGCACCAGTTTCCTACACTGCTAGCTGTTCCAAGAGATAGCAAACATGCTGTTTTAGGTGTAATATGTGAAGCACATGAGCATTCACTACTAAACATATACATGTAAGCAAGCTTGCATTCATATTGTATGCAGTTATGGCAAATTGAACGCCTGTGTTTAGTTGTCCTTGTAACGCATGATAAAAAGCTGTGTTTCCACACTAATTAACATAGAAAGATATTCTGTACCCATATTTGCATATGAACAAAACTCAGATGACCTAACGCCTGTGTTTAGTTGTCCTTGTAACGCATGATAAAAAGCTGTGTTTCCACACTAATTAACATAGAAAGATATTCTGTACCCATATTTGCATATGAACAAAACTCAGATGACCTAGGATCACATGTATTTGAAGAATAAATGTAAAGGTACACTTACCTACTAAATGTCCATAGATACTGTCATAGTGCTCCAGAATCCCAGTGACACGAGCTGTATTTTCCTGGTCATTGAAGCGAGGATTACGTGGCTTCTCCACACGTTTCTTCCGAGCAGGTTTAGGGTCAGAGCTTGGCTGGTGCTGACTGGACTCTCCTTCTTCCAATGGAAGAGACTCCAAAAGCTGGCCACCAGCAAGCACGCCACTACCAGACACCCCATCAGCAACTGCGCCACCAGCAGCACTCCCAGCACCAGCACTCCCACTCCTAGCACCAGCACTCCCACTCCTAGCACCAGCACTCCCACTCCTAGCACCAGCACTCCCAGCACCAGCACTCCCACTCCCAACACCAGCACTCCCACTCCCAGCAACAGCACTCACACTCCCAGCAACAGCACTCACACTCCCAGCAACAGCACTCACACTCCCAGCAACAGCACTCGCAGCACCAGCACTCCCACTCCCAGCAACACCACTCGCACTCCCAGCAACATCACTCCCCTGAACAGTACGTTCACTCCGACGCGTACTCGCACGAGTAACACTCCCACTCCCACCAGCATCACTCTTCCCACGCTTTGCGGGCATACTTACAGCACTCACAAAAAACAGACAACAAATGTACAGCCAATCACACGAAACACTTCCACATATAAAACAAGACAAAGATGTAAACAAAACAACAATGGACAAAGCTCTCCCAATACACAACAAGTCTCTCAGTCAATATGCAAATCTTCAATCACCAAGCTCTGTGCGTCTCTCTCTCTCTCACTCCCAACAACACAGAGAATGATTAGCAGTACACGTTGCCTTTAAATATGGCGCGCTATCCAATACATGCTTGTTTCGCCTGATTCAGCAAGATTTGTGATTGGGCAACCTAACAGCACCCCGCCACGCACGCCGATACACCTGTGTGTGATCGGCTAATCATCGTGAGAGTGGGCGGATTTGTTTTCGGCTTGATTTTGAATGTATTCGGCACTTACTGCATACGGAGAGGAAAAATCGCCAATAACATGACTAATCGGTAAGCTTGCCGATTTCACATAATCGTCGCTTACTGCATGAGGCCCATAGTGTGTCAAATCACTTTAGACTGGTACATAATCAGAACCCAGAGGGCCTAAAATGTATTGGCATTGAATGCCACAAACAAAACTGGCGGGAGGAAACAGGATAATACAGATCTCCAGGCGGGAGACATATTGGATTTATTTATTAAAAACCTTGTCTCCCCAAGGTCTAAATTTAGATTTTGATCTGGGTCATTTTCTAAAAGATTGAATATGCTGTAATATCTTGTGTTCAAAACATCATTGTCTGTAATTGAACATCTATTAATATTTAGAATGTGTTCAAGTCCCTAACCCATATACATGAGAATATACTGTTCAATTAGATATTTCCATACCATGTATTTATGTTTTTATTATATAGCAAATCCTCATAATCTGTGTCCTTTATATATAAAAAAATATTATACATTTTGGATATTAATAGATGTCCAAGTAGATGTTTAAAAAGTTATTTTATGTATTTGAAATGTAATCAAGTATTAAACAGGATGCTCATGTAAATATAGTTAAATATACTGTAAGTAACCAACAAACAGTTAATATAAATGAAGACACTGTCAATTTCAATTAATTTCATATAATTGGAGCATCATGTTTAATATGAAAAACCTGATGGAATGAATTTAGAATGTCCTAATTAATATGAAGAAATAAGTGGTTACACCTTGAGGTCAATTTTCAATCATGGTTTCAAATTAGTGGAAAGATGATGGACTCTTTATAAGGCAACACACTCCCTTCTGGGACATTATACCCCCGAGGAAGCGACTGTACTTCGTGAAACGTGTAGGGTGACACTATCTGGAAGCGTTTATTGTGAGAAGGTGACTGCCATGACTGCCAGTGTCAGAGCTTTATGGAAGAGATCGCAGAATAACTAAAGGCTGAGCGGAGTGTAGCTGCAGCGGGGAGTGTGTGGACTAGCTGCCAATAGGCACGCGGCGTGATCTATATCGCAGCAAGAGACGTGAGGATCAGCTGTGGGGTGGTACGCAACGTTACAGCGCTGGGACATGGCATGTGTGACATGAACCCAGAAGCAATGACCACACGAGGGATCGGAGAGTGATCAGCTGGAGACACGCTGAAGAGCACCGATGTAGAGACACGTGGACGCCGACGAACCCGAGAGCAGAGGCAGATATACTAAAAGTCAGCCACACATATAGAAGACGATTAAAGAATGGTTTAATCTGTGAGTATGATTTCAACAGGGAATGTTTGTGTGCACATCATCCTCCAACGGAATTTATATCCTCATATTCCTTAAATTATGTGAGTTCTGTGGTTATCTATTGCAGGGGTGCGCAAACTGGGGGCGCAAGATTTGTTTTGGGGGGTGGGGTGCGGGCGCTTGCAGAGGTTCCACGCTCTTCCCCAACACATTTAAATTAAATGCCGGGGGACTGGGCGAGGCCTCTGCAACCTCTACTTACCGAGACTTAGCCGGATTCAGGACGGGTGACCATGGCAACGCGGCGTCAAATGACACCGCAGGGTCATGTGACGTCATAGTTGCCATGGTAATGTGATGTCAAATGGTGCCGCGGGTCACGTGACTTCACACAACCCCATTTGATTCCGCACCGAGGTAAGAGGCGCGATAACGGAGGAAAGCAGGCGGGGGGAGCAGCAAGAAAAGTTTGCACACCCCTAGTCTACAGTATAATATGTTCACTGTAAGGCTAAATAGCTTTTCATCACACAGAGGCATATAAACCACTCAAGGTTTTTTTTATATATGGGGATATCAACTGCATGAGGTATTCTCTGGGGATTCAATGTAATTTCTCACAAGAATATTATAATGGTGTATGTAATTAACATCAATATCATTCACGGTATATACTATACACTGTTTTTTTGTTTCTCTTTTTATTCACATATTCCACTTTTCCCGCAATCACGAGGACCTGCGCCATGGAGAACCCTTTCTTCGAACACTCCTTCCAAATTGTTGATTTCCTAATCATGTTTTTGACACACCAGGCAATCCTTATATGTCATAACCAATGATCAGAATACAGATGCAGCCACCAGTATTAGATCTCTTGACTGGGAAATTCTGGGGCAGTCTCACAGTAAATGCCTCAACATGCCTCAACATTGCCTCAACATTTCTGTGAGATTCTTAATGGCCCATTGGATTAACACAGCAGGGGTCCCTGCAGTCTCATTCCGTTTGAATCTCCCAGAATTTCACAGGTAAGTGTTCTAATACTGGTGGCTGCATCTGTATATGTACTGTATTATTTTGAATTACAGTATTACTGGTAAACACTATGAAATGTAACTTAAAAAATATATGAGCTTACTTTTAAACGTAGTGTGTAAACTAGTAATGATGTCTAAATATATGGTTTCACAAATTAAAAGTTGGAGCTTTTTGATAGATAATCTGCAACCTGAAATATATAACATGAACAATATATAAATTAATGTCCTTGTAAGAGATGTGTGCAGAGGTACATTTAATGGAGACCGGTTAGGGTGAAATTAAATCTCGGCTTTATTGCGCCTGTTCCTTTAAGAAGGCAAAACATACAAAAACAAACAAAATAAATGCCTATTCCACTTTGGAGAATAACTATATCTTTACTCCAGCCCTTTCTAACAGTGGATACATACAGTACAAACATACATACATACATACATACATACATACATACATACATACATACATACATGTCCAACAAGAAAGTCTCATCTGTTTCTGTTGTTGTAGCTGTATGGGAAGGCCTCTCTGTTCTCCTGGGTCAGCATCCTTGTGTGCTATGGCACTCTCTGTGTCCAGGTATAGAGGTCTTGTTCCCTTGTCTTGCTGTTAGCTTACTGTCCTTTTTTGTGCATCAAGACATCATATTTTCCTCAGGTCAGCCCAGTTGTGGGCTAAGGAAATCTCTGCAGTCCTCTTTCTCCTTATGTCAGCTCCATTGTGAGCTAAGAAAATCTCTCTACTGTTTCAGGAGGCTTTTCTTAGAGCTCTAATGTGGCCAGGTGGAGTCTAGTTAATTACCTGTCTGCAATTAACTAGCTCCTTGCTGGATTTAGAGGTGGTTTCTCTCAAACATTGATGTCCCTGTTACAGTTCTAAAAATATATCAATAGAAGAAAGGAAATTGGAGGAGCACTACTATAAGTATCAAAAAGTAGGGGAAAAAAGGTGCGTGTCCTATAAAAAATGATTTATTGGTCATGGATAAAAAGGGGCACAGGAGAGCCCTACCAATGTTTCATGCTTCACAGAGCGCTTTCTCAAGGTATACATATCGCAACTTTATTGACATATCTATAGGCACACAATAATATAATCAACCAATACTCACAGCTCACAATTATTTTCTTTTTGACGGCTCTTTCTATCTCCAGACACGTGGAACGGCTATGCGTACCAGCTTTGCCCCATCCTATGCTAACCTATTTTTAGGTTTGGGGAGTCGTTCCACGTGTTTGGAGATAGAAATCCTTATAGGCACCATATTAGATTTTATAAACATTACATAGATGACCTTATTTTTATTTGGCAAGAGGGAGCACAATCACTTTTATTATTTATTGATTATTTGAATAATAATAATTTAAATCTGCACTTCACGCACAATTTTGATTATCACCACATTCACTTTTTGGATTTGCTTTTGTTTATTGACCAGAGCAAAACCATAAAAAGCGATATATACAGAACAACTAATTCTCGCAATACCTTTTTGAGAGCGGACAGCTGCCACCCCAGGTCATTGATCAAAGGAATCCCTAAGGGACAATTTATACGCATAAAACGAATGTTCTACATCTGAGGATTTTATCAAACAGTCAAGAGACCTTTTAGATAGATTCATAGCCAGAGGCTACAATAGGCTTGACCTAGAAAAAAACACTCAAGGAAGTCACCCTTATGGATAGATCTACTTTATTTAGAAGCAAAACAGAAGAGACAAAGAAGAACTCTCTAACACAAACACCTCTGTTTATTACTCAGTATAGTGCACAATCTGAGCAGATTAAGCAGATTGCCAGAAAACATTGGAATGTGCTATCTGTAGATCCTGCACTTAACGATATCTTCAGCGAGGGACCCAAATTTGACTTTAGACGTGCCAAAACTATTTCCAACTCAGTGTCCCCGAGTCTTTTTCAGTCCCCTGAAGATACGACTAAAAATCCTCTTCCGTCTGGCTCTTTCAGATGTTCCAAATGCAAAATCTGTAAATACATGAAGACAGGGTCAGAATGTGTCCACAGCGACAGGTCTGCGATATAGATCAAGGACATTTATCAATTGCAACACAAAGTTTGTGGTCTATCTCCTGACCTGCCGCTGTGGGAAACAATACATTGGATGAACCATTCGTGCCCTTAAGGTTAGAATAATGGAGCATGTGCACCTTATTGAGAAGGGGGATCTTCTGTACCCTGTGTCCAACCATTTTTTATGCTGTAGTCAGGGTGGCTTGCCAGGCTTTTCCTTTATGGGAATTGAGCTGGTCTCTTGCTCTAGTAGAGGTGGGGACAAATTGAACTTACTTAACCGACAGGAACTCTTTTGGATATTTACCATCAACACCAGGGTTCCCTCCGGCCTTAATACCGATTGGGATCTTGGTCCTTATTTGGACAACTAGATCATTTTCTTCCCAATAGTTAGGCACCTCTAGAGTATTAATTATGATCTCATGGTGTATACTCTCTATATTGAGTTCCTTGCGGACTGTATCTGGTTCTTTTCATTATGCATTGTATTTGTATATCATAATATCAAATGTAATCCTTAATATTATCCAAACAACTCCCTTCTCTCCCCTTCTTTGTTTAATATATCACCTGATAGGACGTCTCCTCAATATGGTGTCTTGGTGAAGATATTATTACTTTTTGAAGCATGTTCTCAAAATACGACTTCTTCAAAATATGTTCCTTAATTTGCTTTTTTCTTAAAATTTAAATTTATTGCCCTTTAATTTTCTGCTTTGTTTTTATAACCAGCCTAAGAAAAAGTTTTTTGGTACTTCTAATAGAGCAATGTTTCTCTACATCATGTAGTTATTTGTTCCTTATTTGTAATGCGACAATAGGTGGCTGTACCAGTTAAGGTCGCTGGGTGGATAGAAATGTCAACTAACCATGAGTGAATTTCTATGGAGGAAAGGTTCTGAATAATTATCCTTCTAGAACAGATCCCATCATTATACTATATTAGATATGTTCTCCATTCACCCAATGCTTTATATCTGCCAGTTTTTATCCACTCAGCGTACGTGTCATAAGTTCCATGAGAATATGGGGCTTAGGTTTGACTATGCATATGTAAAGTGATGTTTTTAGTGACACCCTTTGTTTAATCAATATCATTTAGAACAAAATTAAACACAGGGTTTTTTTTTTTTTGAAAATTCGTTTTTTCTTTAATACATATATTGTATATGTTTTTTTTTAATTCTATTAATGTTTTGTAACGTCTCAGCATAACTTGTGCAATTCTGTGCATCTTTATTCTGCCAGTCATTCTCCCACCCCGCACTTGAGGCATTCTGTGTGCCTCTGGCTTTCTCAGTTGGTTCTGCACAAGCGCACTCCACTGAGGGTCCGTGGCTCACTAGGTCTTCTCCGATTGCGAGGAGAGACCAGTGACTTGGTAGGTTTAGAATGCGCGTGCATCAAGAGCTTCAATGACACGTGTAGGTAGGGTCATGGGATGACGTCGTTTCCCCGCGTCCCCCGGCTTCCATTGGCATGGGGGACTCTCCCTCATTTGGCTATTGCGCAAACGCGTACCAGTACGGTTGTTAGACCCCACATGCCTCCGGATTAGCATTTGAAGGCGGAGATAGTAGGCATCATCCTTGTGTACACATTTACCTATATGCACACATCAGATGAACATTAGCAATCACAGAGGGAGGACCACTTGTGAGCTGTGAGTGTTGGTTGATTATATTATTGTGTGCCTATATATATGTCAATAAAGTTGTGATATGTATACCTTGAGAAAGCGGTCTGTGAAGCGTGAAACGTTTGTGGGACTCTCCTGTGCCCCTTTTTATCCATGACCAATAAATAATTTTTTATAGGACATGCACCTTCTTTTCCCTACTTTTTGATACTTATAGTAGTGCTCCTCCAATTTCCTTTCTTCTATTTATATATTTTTATACCCCGTGGACGGAAGCACTCCTGGGGACCCCTCACCTGTGGATCGCATGGACTATGCAGCACTCAAAGTGAGTTATTCGCTTGCTACATGTTTTCCTGTTCAGGACTTCATTTGTTTAGACACTTTGGTACATTATAGGGTGTCATTATACTCAATTGTCCTGGTATCATTGTTTACCATAGCGTCACTCATCAGTGAGCTTACTCTCCAGGATTGCAACCCAGTACCTGTCTTCTATCAAGCTTATGTTTAGGGGTCCCCCCTCAAAAGTATCTGGTTATTTATTTATTCATTTACAATACGGCTGTGAAGTCTATAGCACTACGCATATACCAGGTCTAAAAATATATAAAGACAGCTAAATATATTTTTTGAAAATTGTTAGATACACATGTATTATAGGCTCCACAAAAGAGCCAAATAGTGACTTCTCACAATTGTGTCCATATAGTGCAAGTTACGTGTTAAAAAGTCACTGCTACTAGAGCAGCATCAAAAGAAGTGGATGAGGTGAATATTGATTAATCATGTCAGACCATCAGACAAAGGCCTTTAGGTTTAGTGATAATGCATGGCAGTGAGTGAGAGAGAGATTAAGGTATATATTTTTTACAGGACAAACACATTTATTGATGGTTTTTATCATCTCCACAGTTACAAGTTTAAAAAATTGTATATTTGAAATATTGATAGTAGGCATAGTGGACACTAAGGGGCCTATTCACAAAGCGGTGATAATTGGTTTAGAGGACGATAAATGCCTTTTAGCGTTTTACTGCCTGATCTGCTATTCACAAAGCACTGATAACAGTGCAGTATCACGCTTTAATGGCTTTTTATCGACCCTAAACAGTCAGAGACAAAAAAGTCGGCCGATATGCCAAAAAATGGCAAACACGCCATTGTTTGCAAGTAACTGCTATTCACAAAGTAGTGATACGTTTATCATAGTATAAAAGCTCGCCGTTGTTTTTCACCAGCTAAAGGCAGGCACAAAAGAGATTGAGACATGCATAAAAGCATTTTTTTCAGCACAGTATTAATACCAGAGGCTGGCGGGAGCCTCTGGGTGGTTCCCGTGGGTATCAGGGGCCCCAAAGGTTTTGGGGAGCCTCGAGAGGTCCCAACAGATGTCTGGGGGATCTCGGGTGGTTCCTGCGGGTATTTGGGGGCCCCACAGGTGTCAGGGTGTCCCCGGGTGGACCCTGCAGGTGTCCGAGGGCCTCCAGGTTGTTCCTGTGGGTGTCCAGTGTCCCCCTGGGTGTCTGGGGGTCCTTGGGTGGTTTCCATGGATGTCCGGGGGTCCCCGCTGGCCTGCAGTACCAATCCTGTGCCGAAAAAAAATAAGTGCAATACAATGCTATAAATACACCCCCACCCCCCAATGCATATAGTAAAGTAATGGGCAAAATTACTATTATCCAGATAGGGATAATAGTGCATTTGTCCATTTAAAATGATACATAAATTAGCAGCATAAAGTACATAAAAGTTGCACTTACCCCTGCCATGATGAAGGCTGTCCTCATCCTCATCACCATCTTTGTACTCTGTATTTTTTTATTATACTGTTGCTGCCCACAATCTAGTGGCCTCTAACCCCTTAATCACCTTAGCGGTTAGTAACCGCTATAGTAATTAAGGGGTTAACCTACCGACTCATCACTGTTTGAGAGAAACGGCCTCTAAATCCAGCAGGGAGCTGCAGACAGGCAATTAACTAGAATCTACCTGGCCACATTAGAGCTCTAAGAAAAGCCTCCTGTTGGAAACAGGAGAAAGATTCCCTGAGTTCACAACTGGGCTGACATAGGAAAGCAGAGAAGCCTGCACACAGACACTGTCTTGAGCACAAAAGTGTGCGGAGATCAAGACACCCAGACACCTATATTTCTTGGACACAGAGGACACAGGAACCTACTGTACCAGAGACTGGCATGGAGGGCCACCTGCTTAAGGTACCTCCTGAGACTTTGGGGTGGTAGGGGTAAGTAGAAAGGTTTATTTACGCTGGCTGGCTAATGTTTTATTTTATAATGGGCATATCTGGTTAGTAGTCATTTTGCCCATTACTGTATTGTATGTATTTGGGGTGGGGATGGGTGGGATGTATTTATTTGAATGTATGCATGTATTTTTCTTTTTAGGCACAGGATTGGAACGGCAGGCCAGCGGGAACCCATGGACATCCACAGGAATCACCTGAGGACCCCTGGACACCCATGGGGACAACCTGAGGACACCCGGACACCCATGGAGACCACCTGAGGACCCCCGGAGGCCACCCGCGGGGACCTCCCGAGGACCTCCAGACACCTGTGGGGACCCCCCAAGGGCCCCCAGACACCCGTGAGGACCACCCAGTGACCCCTGTGGGGCCTCCAGATACCCACATGAACAACCTGGAGGCTCACAGACACTCACAGGGACCTCTGCTGGCCTCTGTATCAATCTTGTGTATAATAAAATAAAAAAAAGTACTTTGTGTGGGCACAGGGGGTGGGTTGTGTATTGGTGGTTAGTAGATATTGTAATGTTTATTTGGGGCAGAGGGGGAGAGTGAAGGGCCAAGTACCCACTTCAATCACCCCCTCTGCCACCAATAAAGCTGCTGTTGTTCCTTAATCCCTTCATTGCCATAACGTTTAGCCGCTAAGGTAATGAAGTTGCCTGTAAATGCATTTATATTGCATGGGTTTCATGCCGGGGACCTCCGGTGCTGATATTAATGGGTATCAGCTCCGGAGACTTCCGGCATCAATCCGATGCAGGAAAAATGCATTTATTTTTCTAAGTCCCCTCTCGCCTCTTATCGGCAGCTTCTCGCCCCCTTCCTGCCAACATTTCCTGGCGGAAGATTTTGAGAGGAAATCTCTATTCTAGAGCTGGGATTAGCCTCGATAAGCTAATCGGGGCTACTAGAATTGCACAAGTTTGTAATCCTGCCGATAAGTTGCTTCTCGTTGCTCGTGTGGTGGGGTAATAATTGCTGAAAAGGGCTTTTATCACTGACTTATCGGGGCTTACTGAATTGCAGTAGGCATTTTGGGTGAAAAGGCCTTGATAAGTGGCTTATTGGCACTTAGTGCATAGGCCCCATAGTCCATCGCAAATGCACTGATTTTATCACTGCTTTGTGAATAGGCCCCTAAAGCTCTGCCTGGATTACATTGTTTAGACTTTCTATTATGTGCAGTATTCCTCCAGCAATATAACAATGTAAATAGTAAATAGTTTTGTTTTAATGAATTGAACCAACCCCTGACATACCAGTGCAAGATGCTGCACTTTTGTGGGTATGATAGTATTCTTAGCCAGAGCAATCCTAGAGGATTGCAAATACACAGCACACAGTTCAGCCGTTTCACAGCACCATTATTATTACACAACAATATTGTTACAGAAATTTCTAAAAAAAAAAAAAAAACTCACATGCAAAGAATTGCACAATCACATAGTTCCTGGGTGTATGCTAATCCCTGCAGCAGCCAGCGTAGGCTCCTACTATTGTATATTGTCATCTATGTTGGCTGACCTGCATCATTTTGTACAATGTCGTGCAGAATGCCGCAAGCTCCGGCGAGTACTGTACGACACCATCAGATCGATCAGACACAACTTTTCAACAGTCTGAACATCCTCTAAATAAATGAGCATGCGGTTCAGTGTCCCCCAATATAACATGACACTGCACAGGTATTTTAGAATTAGATACTGGGTTAAGTAGGTAAGCCCGGCTTCCAGGCATCACCTTAAAAACAGGGAACAGATGTGAGAAATATGATTTAACATTTGTCACGTCACTTCTTCTGTGACTTGCTATATAAAATGTACTTGTACATGACCTTGAATAAACACGGAGCAGATACATTTTACACATCATATTTATGCCAGTTATAGATGGTTATTCTCTCTTCTGTTACTATAAAAAATGTCAAGGTATTTTGACTAGGTTTATATAGAAGTCTAACATAAAATATGTTTTACATGTATGATACATCGGGATAGACCAACAAAGCACCATTAGTGACTTAACGAGTGACTTAAGTGCTTGCGGGGATCTTCAAAGCTCACCAACAATGTCTAAGTGCAGTCTTAATGCTAAAATGGCCTGCCATTAACTTTAAGGGACATTAGTACTAGTGATATACAAAAGAAGTGTGGACCACCTCAAGGCAAATCCATATCAGGTTATTAAAGTTAACGCTGTATTATTTTAGGTCACCTAATGCTCGGTAGCAGAACATCGTTTGGCCTTGTCCAGGGTTCTGAAGTGTGCCACTTTGATTTCTGTTATTGCTAAGGCAATACAGGAAGTGAAAGTGAAAACCCTGGACTAGGTCAAAAAAAGTGGCCAAATTCAGTGTATTAACCCCTTGGAAGCCATGCATTATGCCTGCCTTCATGATCACTAAGGTAAGCAATGGGTTCATATAAATACCTTAACTATCCTATTACCCATTGAACATCATGAGGTATAGCCCCCTCCTTAATCCTCTGGATGGCCTAACAATCCCCATAACCCACCACTCTACCCCCCACTCCTCAACAAACCTAACCTTCCTCCTCTACAGTACTGACCATTAGCCCTACTTGCCAAATATGTATATATATGTATATATATATATATATATATATATATATATATATATATATATATATACATACATATACATAACAGAACAAAACAAAGATAATAAAGGAGCGCCTAATAAAACAACCTGCCTAACCGTGAGTAGGTAGCCTACTGTGTTAAAACAACCTATGGGGTGGCCAAGGGAGGTTAATATAAAATAGAACCTATGTAACTATAAGATAAAACATGTTATAACAATAATAATTTTAATATAGAATATGCATAACGAAAAAATGTATTGAAAAAATGGAAAAAATATAAAATATAAAAAATATATAAAAAATATATATTCAATGGAAAAATCCCAAAAAAAAAAACCTTTTAAAAAACTTTAAAAACCTTAAAAATCACAGAGTCCTGTTCCAGATAAATGCATCCAGGTATAGGCAGCCCGTTTGAAAGGGATCACAACTCCCTATGGATACCTATGGAAGAAAAGAGAAAAAAAACAGGCGCACACCTATTGCATTAAAGTATAACAATAAGTTTATGGAACATTTAAAAACAGACAAATGCCCACTCACAAGTGTAACGGTAATATATGCAGTTATGAGATAGGCCCTCATAAGCCAGTGGTAGCGTCCGGGTCAGCAATGGTGTCCTTTCCTGTGTAGGAGAGGACACCATTGCTGACCCGGACGCTACCACTGGCTTATGAGGGCCTATCTCATAACTGCATATATAACCGTTACACTTGTGAGTGGGCATTTGTCTGTTTTTAAATGTTCCATAAACTTATTGTTATACTTTAATGCACTAGGTGTGCGCCTGTTTTTTTCTCTTTTCTTCCATATATATATATATACATATGTACAGTACATACATATTTATACATACACATAAAAAAAGTCAAATTTTTTAAATAATTTGAAAGTCCAGACAGGATTCTGGGGCTCCAGAGTGTTGTAACACCTGGAATTAGCCCGGTTTCGCGCCAGATGACGTTGCGTTCCAAATAGGCAAACATCAGTACGCACGTAAACACTAAACAAATATGTAAAAACTTAATTGACACTAACAAGCAAAAATACAGAGAATTGTATTCTAGCCCGATGTAGACAAAAATAATAAAGATACACATACAGTATAACCACATCACATTCAGGGATCTAATAAACACTTTAAAGCAATCCATAGTTTTTGAGGATTGATACCTCTGATACACGAAAACATAACAAGTTGCTCCAAAGTGGAATAAATGTGTTTCTTATTGATAATTCTCTAACATATAGAATCTGTCAAATATATTAGATTTAAATGTAAAAAAGTAATGATGAGACATGTTTAATTTATTGTCCACTTCATATAAAAAAAATTATATATATAAATGTACATATGTATGTCTTTATTTACATAGCACTATTAATGTACATAGCGCTTCACAGTAGTAATACACGTGACACTCATATAAATAACAAATAATACAAATAATAGATCATGGGAATAAGTGCTTCAAACTTAAACATTAACATTTAAGAAGAGGAATCCCGGCTCTGAAGAGTTTACAATCAAATTGGTATGTAGGAAGGACGTACAGAGACAGTAGGTGTAACGTGTGCTTACCACAGAAGGGACGGGACCACGAGGCTGAGTTGGGGATTAGAAATAACCTACCTCCAGCCGCATGAGGGCGTCCAGAGTGCAGAGTAGTAGTCGTAGCCGGGTCGGGGTTGGAAAGGTGAGAATGGTCATATGTAGTAGCCGTGGTCAGGGGTTGGAGAGAGTAGAATCGTAGTATATACTTGCCGTGTTCAGGGGTTGGAGAGATCGGATAGTCGTATTGGGTAGCCGTGATCCCTGAGCGGAGATGGTAGAAGTCCAATAAAAAGCCTAGTCCAGGGGTCAGAGAAAAGTCAGGGTCCAGGTACAAGCCAAGGTCAAAACACGAAAAGACGAGACAGGAGCAATGAATGCAAAGCAACAGGACAAGGAGACAAGGTTAGAGGTAAGAACTTAGTTCTGTGAGGAAGTATTATGCTCAGTCAATTTGCCAGAGGGCTGGCTGAGCATATAAAGGAGGTTAGGCCAATGAGCTGCAGGCAGAAATAGGAAGTACTGCCCACTAGGTAGCAGCCGCCCAATGGTAGATGGGGCGGAGTTAGGCCTCAGGTGCAGATGATCCGATATCAGTGGTGATTAACCCCTCGTGTGCTGTGCTGGCCGCGGCGTGACGCATCGCCCTGGGTCTTTGTTGGGCGGGACGTGGGGGTGGGGTCTAGGACCGAGCCTGGAGTACTCTTTAGTCATACGGCGCGGCGTGTCTCCCATGTCATCACAGGGGCGGGACATACTAAAAATCCTAACAGTAGGAGAGCATTCGGTAAGTGCGACTGCAAGGGTCCAAGCTTTATGTAGCAGGTATATAGTATTAGCCACGGAGCTACTCATATGCTTCGTTAAGCAGGTGTGTTTTAAGGTGGGTCTTAAAGGTGGATAGAGAGGGTGCAAGTCGGGTGTTGAGGGTAAGGGCATTCAAGAGGTGTGGGGCAGTCAGTGAAAAGGTTTAAGGCGGGAGAGGGCTTTAGATACAAAGGGGGTAGAGAGAAGACATCCTTCAGCAGAACAGAAGAGTCGGGATGGTATATAGCAAGAAATTAGGGCTGAGATGAGGAGAATTTAATGTGAGATGTGGGATTTGATAGGAAGCAAGGAGTGAGATTTCAGCAGGGGAGACAATGAGACAGATTTAGGAAAGAGTAGAGTGATTCTGGCTGCAGCGTTTAGGATAGATTGTAGGGGGGACAGGTGAGAGGCAGGGAGGCCGGACAGCAGGAGGTTACAGTAATCGAGATGGGAAAGAATGAGGGTCTGTGTCAGAGTTTTAGCAGTGGCATGAAATACGTGTTATTTACCCCCATATATAAAAATACATATATAAGTGCTTAGGGACATGTGCTATTTTCCTTACTCCACCACCAGCCACACTTTCCTGTATTTCCCCACCTCAAATGTATGGAACACTTATGAGTCCCGCAGTATGTACTGTAGGAATCATAACACGAATCTGGATATTTGGAAATTACACATGTGCACATCCCATACGACCTGCACATTAAGGAGTGGTTATGTTTGTAGTTGCGAAACACCTCTTCCCTTTTACGTGGCAGGGTCAGCGCAACAGGTGTGCAATCAATTGCACCCATCACATCAGGTGGCCGGGCTATATTGTAAAAGCTAATCCTGAGTTCTTGTCACTCTGTCCTTTCTGTAGGAAAATTGATATAATTCCTTGCGTTTCTATTCAGGGAGCATAGAAATTGGCTAATAGAACGCAACACTCTGCTTGCAATGCCCTCAGTTGAAAGAAAAGGCAAAGAGGCTAGAAAATGTAATGAGCTGGACATTTTGACAAAGGCCAGATACAGCATGACCCCTGCCTGTCAGAGTTTCTAACTATCCCCTTAACTCCTCATAAACAATTAATATTTCTTGTGAGCTCAACCTGTATCTACTCACCAAGATTGTGGGCCTATACAAGCCCTGGCCACTCTCCTTACCATCCTCTCCAGATGCTGCCCTTCCTCTTAGTCTCTCCCTAGCAATCTCCCTCTGCCTGGCCCTCTCCCTGTCTTCTCTCTCTCTCAGCGTCTCTGTCTGTCTTGCATGGCTCGCTGCACCACCACTGGCAAAGGAAAATCATCTTAGCAATGTGGAAGTGAGTGTTTCTTAGGGGTTTAAATAGGCAGCTAATTAGGCAAGCTGCCTTTTAATCAGGCCACCTGTCATTTAATGAGACATTCAGGCATCTAATCCGGCA